>NC_142802.1:1606660-1777113 GCF_049724085.1 Artemia sp. Qi Xiang Cuo | reverse complement strand
AGAGAAAAAAATATCTTTTCCCATTATATTGTTTCAGAGACCCTTTTAACACATAACTGGTCTGAGTCTAAAAATTTTTTGATTGTGGTCATTGTGCTCGTCCGAAGTCTGCTCCAATGCATTCATGGCATTCAATGCATTCATTTGAACAAAGTTGCTGTCAACATTGTTTCAACACTATTTTACCATTTTGCCTTTGCACTTTAATGAAAAAATATAAATGTTTTTACTTTTATAACTTTAATAAATCAAATAATTTTAACATTTTGATTACTAAATATCAGTATATGTATATTAAATTGACAATGAACACTCATTTGTATTTTTTCAGTAAAGTGCAAATTTTGTTCTGGCCTTGGGAAGGCACAGGGGTTTTGCGCCCAACTTATGTTAATTTCTGCTCGTTTTGAGTTTGACTCGGTTATTTATTGTAATTTCTGTTCGTTTTGGGTTTCATTTATTTATCGATGCTGATTTGTGGTAGTTTCGAGCTTGGTAGATTTTTGATTTTATTTTTGCTCATTTTTTGTTTAATGGAGTTCTTTACTTTTCTTTGAAAAACTTATTTTGTGGAAAAAGTTTTTTTAATTAATTTTTGTTTGTTTTATATTGACACAGTCTTTACAGGGAAAAAGAAAACAACACTTTAAATCTTTTCGTTTTTTGAGACTTTATAGCTTGGCCTGCTATTTGTATGCTGGAGAAAATTTTTCAGCAATTTTTAACAACATACACCATTTTAAAAATCTGGACACAAATGGTACTGTTTAACTTAGTTTCATACCTCCTTTAGTTGAACTGAAATGAAAAACTTGATACCATTCGCAAAAAAATCTCTTTACTTTCTTTGATAGCTTGGATACGCTTACACTATTTTGATTTAGTTAAATTTTAAGAGCAGAAGTAGCCCCGAAAGTTTGAATATAATACCCTCAGTCGTTCTTGGGATACTGCTAAGATGCCTTATTGGGAATTAGCATTATCACAGTGCATTTTGATTTAATCTTAAGGCAACATTTAGTTTTTAAACATAATGTGCCCATGGGAGGGTGGGAGTGGAAGGGGAATTAGTTGTCCTCCAATCACTTTCGACTATTAAAAAGGGCATCAACCCTTTCTATTTTCAATCGAATGAGCCCCTTTCATAGTTCCCATGACAACTGCTTCGATACGAAGTGCCCTGGTCTAAACAACAGCAAGAACAAAAACTATCACCAATCCCGTTCGACTGTTATAAAAGGTACTAGCCATTGAATTTCCAATCGAATGGGGCATTTTTTAAGCTTCTACGAGAATACCATCTATAAAAACCATCTATACACCAGGGTATAACTTAAAACCCTTGCCCTGAGGGTTGTGGGGGAGTGTCCTTCTCAAAAACATATTTTCTATCTGGAAATCAACGAGCCTACGCTAAACACAATAGTTATCGCAAAATTTTGTTGGGATGGGTTTGGGTGAATGATGGACGTGGGGGGGGGGGGGCTAGTTGCTCTCCAATCACTTTCGACTATCAAAAAGGGCACAAGCTCTTCGAAGTTTCAATCAAATGAGCCCCTCTTGAAGTTTCTATGATAACGCCTTCTATAAAAACCTTATATACCCCAAGACATAACTTAAAACCCTTGCCCTGAGGGTTGTTGGGGAGTGTCCTCCTCCAAAAAATATTTTCTATCAGGAAATCAACTATGCTGAACAAAATGGCTACATCAAAATTTTGATTGGATGTGCTTGGGGGAATGATGGGCGTGGGGAGGGGCTAGTTCCCCTCGAATCACTTTCGACTATTAAGAAGGGGACTAGCCCTTTGTATTTCCAATCGAATGAGCCTGCTTTGAAGTTTCTACGACAACGCCTTCTTATAAATCCTTATATGCCCCCACGGCATAACTTAAAACGCTTGCCCTAAGGGTTATGGAGGAGTGTCCTTTTGGGGAGTATCCTCCAAAAAACATATTTTGTATCTGGAAATCAACTAGCCTACGCTGAACAAAATGGCTATCTCAAAATTCTGATTGGATGTGTTTGGGAGAATGATGGGCGTGGGGGGCTAGTTGCCCTCCAATCACTTTCAATTTTTAAAAAGGGTCCCCGCCCTTTGAATTTCCAATCGAATGAGCCTGTTTTGAAGTTTCTACGACAACGCCTTTTATGAAAACCTTATATGCCCCCAGGGCATAACTTAAAACCCTTGCCTTGAGGGTTGTGGGGGAGTATCCTCCTCAAAAACATATTTTCTATCTGGAAATCAACTACGCTGAACTAAATGGCTATCTCAAAATTTTGATTGAATGTGTTTGGGGGAATAATGGGCGTGTAGGGGGGGGGGGCTAGTTGCCCCTCAATCCCTTTCGACTTTTAAAAAGGGCACTAGCCCTTTGAATTTCCAATCAAATGAGCCTGTTTTGAAGTTTCTACGACAACGCCTTCTATAAGAAACCTTATATGCCCCCAGGGCGTAGCTTAAAACCTTTGCCCTGAGGGTTGCAGGGGAGTGTCCTCCTGAAAAACATATTTTATATCTGGAAATCAACTACGCTGAACAAAATGGCTATCTCCCAATTTTGATGGGATGTGTCTGGGGGACGGATGGGCGTGGGGGGGCTAGTTGCCCTCCAATCACTTTCGACTATTAAAAAGGGCAAACGCCCTTTGAATTTCCAATAAAATGAGCCTGTTTTGAAGTTTCTACGACAAAGCCTTCTATAAAAACCTTATATGCCAGTAGAGAGCTATCTTATACTCCGGAACGAACCACGTGGTTTATGGTTTTCTCAGTGAGAATGAAAAAACAGGAATTTTCTCACTTGAAAAACCATGAATTTTGTCACATATATTGGCACGATGACCACGTGGTTTATGGTTTTCTCAGTGAGAATTTGAAAAAACAGGAATTTCCTCACTTGAAAAACCAAGAATTTTGTCAAATTTATTTCTGTTTTCATGGATGGTTATGGATGATTTATTGTTTTTGTCATTGAGAATTTGAAAAAACAGGAATTTTGTCACATTTATGTCTGTTTTTATGGTTTTTGTCAGTGAGAATTTGAAAAACAGGAACTTTCTCACATTTTTGTATGTTTTTATGGTTTTTGTCAGTGAGAATTTGAAAAACAGGAACTTTCTCACTTGGAAAACCATAAACCACGTGCTGCTGTCACGAGTCAGAACACCTGTGCTGTCGACCTCAATTCACCTATCGTAAATCAATAATTCCCCTTAGAAACAACAAATTAATTTCCCTTTCTTGACAGATCAATCAATCAATGACATCATATGTCAGACTTTAAAAATTTTCGCCTAGAAACATTTCTCCAGGAATAGATCCAAGTCATTAATGTCATTGCCTCGGGAACAGTTCTACTGGTCGAACTCCAAAGGATATTAATAACCAAAGGCCATGGAAACAATTAGGCAAGAAACATCTTAGCGGTGAATTGTTTTAGCGCGCGAAAAGGTTTCATATTAATTTGAAATGCGTTAGCGCAGAGATGCCAATAACAAAGGAACACGCTGAATTTACGTTTAAGGATTATTTGGGCAAAACCGTTTTAGACAGGTTATGGAACTATTTCGGCGCAACAGATAGAGACATTTTAAAAGAAGATTTTTGAAGAGATTTTAGAAGAGAATTTGAGTGTGGTCGTTATAATACACAAGTTTCATTTGAACAGTGTTGTGAGGTCCTCTAACCCAACCCCAAAGGGTTCCAATCCTCCTACCCCAACCCCGAAGGAAGCCCCCGGTCCTCAAAGCCCCCCAAACTCCCAAAGGCCCTCCACCGGTCTCCAAATGTCCCCCAGGCCCCCAACTGCCCCCCCGGACACTCAAAGGTCCCCCAAGCTCCCAAAGGGCCACCGGCACCCCAAAGGCCCACCCCAGACCCTCAACGGCCATCCCCGGGCCCCCAAAGGACCATCGAGTTCCCAAAGGCCCAACAGGGTCCCAAAGGCCCTCCACCGGTCCCCAAATGTCCCCCAGGCTCCCAACTGGCCCCCCAAAGGCCCTCCCCCGGCCCCCAAAGGTCCACCGGGCTCCTAAAGGACCAATCGGTCCTCAAGTGCCCCCCAGACCCCCAAAGGCCCACCCAGACCCCCAAATGCCATCCCCGGACCCCCAAAGCCCATCCCCCGGTCCCCAAAGGCCCATCGAGCTCCCAAAGGACCAACGGGGTCCCAAAGGCCATCCACCGGTCCCCAAATGTCCCCCAGACACCCAAAGGCCCTCCCTGTACCCCAAAGGCCCTCCCTGTGCCCCAAAGACCCTCCCCGGCCCCTCCTCCTCCTCCTCCTCCCACCTCCTCCTCCTCCTCCTCCCCTCCCCCTCCCATTCCATCCCCATTTTTTATACTTTTTTTGTGCATTGAGACATAGAACGACCCCCTCCCCCCGGCCCCTCCCCCTCCAAAGGTCTGATTTTTTCAAAGTTCATTTTGAATTTCTTTCATTGAAATGCAAGAGTTGGAATATTTCAGTAGTGTTTGGGTGTGGTTTACCTTGTCACAGTTACATTTTCTTGATTTTTCAAAGTTCATTGTGAATTTCTTTCATTGAAATGCAAGAGTTGGAATATTTCAGTAGTGTATGGTTATGGTATACCTTGTCACAGTTACATTTTCTTGATTTTTCAATGTTCATTTTGAATTTCTTTCATTGAAATGAAAGAGTTTTAATATTTCTAGTGTAGATGGTCGGGTTAGACACGTGAAAATTGACATTTTCCGGAAACTTCAATATTTCGTTATTATTACTGTTATTTAAATGCCATTGTTGGAAATATTTATGAAGTTTTTGGGTGTGTATGAAAGTTAAAATGTTAAATTTTCATGAGTTGTCAATTATCAATTTGATGTCCTTACGTTTAAAATTTCTAGTTTGATCAATTCAGTCAAATTTGTTATCGGTTTAACTTGTCGCAGTTACAGTTTCTTGATTTTACAAAGTTCATTGTGAATTTCTTACGTTGAAATGCAAGAGTTGGAATATTTCAGTAGTGTATGGTTATGGTAGACCGTGTCACAGTTATATTTTCACGATTTTCCAAAGTTCATTTTGAATTTCTTTCATTGAAATGCAAGAGTTGGACTATTTCAGTAGTGTTTGGTTGTGGTTTACCTTGTCATAGTTACATTTTCTTGATTTTTAAAAGTTCATTTTGAATTTCTTTCGTTGAAATGCAAGAGTTGGAATATTTCAGTAGAGTTTGGTTGTGGTTTACCTTGCCACAGTTACATTTTCTTGATTTTTCAAAGTTCATTTTGAATTTATTTCATTGAAATGCAAGAGTTGGAATATTTCAGTAGTGTTTTCTTGTGGTTTACCTTGTCACAGTTAAATCTTCATTATTTTTTCAAAGTTCATTTGAATTTATTTCCTTGTAATGCAAGATTTGGTATATTTCAGTAGTGTATGGTTATGGTTTACCTTGTCACAGTTACATTTGCTTGATTTTTTCAAAGTTCATTTTGAATTTCTTTCTTTGAAATGCAATTGTTGTATTATTTAAGAAGTATCTGGTTATTGTTTACCTTGTCACAGTTACATTATCTTGATTTTTCAAAGTTCATTTTGAATTTATTTCGTTGAAATGCAAGAGTTGGAATATTTCAGAAGTGTTTGGTCGTGATTTACCTTGTCACAGTTAAATTTTGTTGATTTTTCAAAGTTCATTTTGAATTTCTTTCGTTGAAAAGCAAGAGTTGAACTATTTCAGTAGTGTTTGGTCGTGGTTTACCTTGTCACAGTTACATTTTCTTGATTTTTCAAATCTCATTTTGAATTTCTTTCGTTGAAAAGCAAGAGTTGGAATATTTCAGTAGTTTTTGCTTATGGTTTACCTTGTCCCAGTTACATTTTCTTGATTTTTCAAAGCTCATTTGAATTTCTTTCGTTGAAAAGCAAGAGATGGAATATTTCAGTAGTGTTTAGTTATGGTTTACCTTGTCACAGTTACATTTTCTTGATTTTTCAAAGTTCATTTTGAATTTCTTTCGTTGAAGTGCAAGAGTTGGAATATTTCAGTAGTGTTTGGTTATGGTTTGCCTTGTCACAGTTACATTTTCTCGATTTTTCAAATTCATTTTGAATTTCTATCGTTGAAATGCAAGAGTTGGAATATTTCAGTAGTGTTTGGTTGTCGTTTACCATGTCACAGTTACATTTTCTTGATTTTTCAAACTTCATTTTGAATTCCTTTCGTTGAAATGCAAGAGTTGGAATATTTCAGTAGTGTTTGGTTGTGGTTTACCTTGTCACAGTTACATTTTCTTGATTTTTCAAAGTTCATTTTGAATTTCTTTCGTTGAAATGCAAGAGTTGGAATATTTCACTAGTGAATGGTTGTGGTTTACCTTGTCACATGTACACACATGTATACACATGTACACACATGTGCTTATCATGAGTGCTCATGATAAGTTAACCTAACCTTTTCCGGTGAGTATGGTTAGGTTAGACTAGATTAAGTTAGGTTAGATTAGACTAGGTTAGCCTACGTACGCTTCACTTAGGTTAGCTTAGGTTAGGTGAGAGACATGCGAAAAGTTAGGTGTATGATTAGGTTAGGTTAGATTAGGTTAGGCTAAGTTAGGTTAGGCTAGGTTAGCCTACGTACGCGCGTACGTAGGCTAACCTAGCCTAACCTAACTTAACCAAACCTAATCTAACCTAACCTAACCTAATCATACACCTAACTTTTCGCATATCTCTCACCTAACCTAAGCTAACCTAAGTGAAGCGTACGTAGGCTAACCTAACCTAGTCTAATCTAACCTAACTTAATCTAGTCTAACCTAACCATACTCACCGGAAGAGGTTAGGTTAACTTATCATGAGCACTCATGATAAGCACATGTGTGTACATGTGACAAGGTAAACCACAACCAAACACTAGTGAAATATTCCAACTCTTGCATTTCAACGAAAGAAATTCAAAATGAACTTTGAAAAATCAAGAAAATGTAACTGTGACAATGGAAACCACACCCAAACACTTCTGAAATATTCCAACTCTTGCATTTCAACGAAAGAAATTCAAAATGAACTTTGAAAAATCAAGAAAATGTAACTGTGACAACGTAAACCAAAACCAGACACTACTGAAATATTACAACTCTTACATTTCAATGAAAGAAATTCAAAAAGAAATTTGAAAAATCACGAAAATGTAACTGTGACAATGGAAACCACACCCAAACACTTCTGAAATATTCCAAGTCTATCAATACAATTAAATAAATTAAAAATGAACTTTGAAAAATCAAGAAAATGTAACTGTGACAAGGTAAACCATAACCACACACTACTGAAATATTCCAACTCTTGCATTTCAACGAAAGAAATTCAAATGAACTTTGAAAAATCAAGAAAATGTAACTGTGACAAGGTAAACCACAAGCAAACACTACTGAAATATTCCAGCTCTTGCTTTTCAACGAAAGAAATTCAAAATGAACTTTGAAAAATCAAGAAAATGTAACTGGGACAAGGTAAACCACAAGCAAACACTACTGGAATATTCCAACTCTTGCATTTCAAAGAAAGAAATTCAAAATGAACTTTGAAAAATCAAGAAAATCTAGCTTTGACAAGGTAAACCACAACCAAACGCTACTGAAATATTCCAACTCTTGCATTTCTACGAAAGAAATTCAAAATGAACTTTGAAAAATCAAGAAAATGTAACTATGATAAGGTAAACCACGAACAAACACTACTGAAATATTCCAACTCTTGCATTTCAACGAAAGAAAATCAATATGAAAATTGAAAAATCAGGAAAATTTAACAGTTACAAGTTAAACCAAAACCAAACACTACTGAAATATTCAAACTCGTGCATGACAACTATAGAAAATCAAATGAAATTTAGAAAATCATTAAATTGTAACTGTGTCCAGTAAAACCGCACCAACCCGCTCGTGGAATATTAAAAATCTAGATATAAAACTTAATTAATACAAAATTAACATTTTATAATACTTTAAAATACACTGAGAATTTGACATCCGTAAACAAACACTCCTTAAAAAGTCCAACTATGATATTTCAATGAAGTAAATTCAAAATGAGCTTTGAAAAATCAAGAAAAAGTAACTTTGACAAGGTAAACCACAGCAAAACACTACTGAAATATTTCAACTCTTGCATTTCAACGAAAAAAATTCAAAATGAACTTTGAAAAATCAAGAAAATGTAACTGTGACAAGGTAAACCACAACCAAACACTACTGAAATATTCCAACTCTTGCATTTCAATGAAAGAAATTCAAAATGAACTTTGAAAAATCAATAGAATGTAACTTTGGTAAGGTAAACCACAACAATACACTGCTGAAATATTCCAACTCTTGCATTTCAATGAATTAAATTAAAAATAAACTTTTAAAAATCATGAAAATTTAACTTTGACAAGGTAAACCACAACCAAACACTATTAAAATATTCCAACTCTTGCATTTCAATGAAAGAAATTCAAAATGAACTTTGAAAAATTAAGAAAATGTAACTGTGACAGGGTAAACTACAATAACACACTACTGAAATATTCCAACTCTTGCATTTCAACGAAAGAAATTCAAAATGAACTTTGAAAAATTAAGAAAATGTAACTGTGACAATGTAAACCACACCCAAACACTTCTGAAATATTCCAACTCTTGCATTTCAACGAAAGAAATTCAAATTTAACTTTGAAAAATCAAGAAAATGTAACTGTGACAAGGTAAACCATAACCAGATACTACTGAAATATTCCAACTCTTGCATTTCAACGAAATAAATTCAAATTAACTTTGAAAAATCAAGAAAATTTAACTGTGACAAGGTAAACCACAAGCAAACACTACTGAAATATTCCATCTATTTCTTTTCAACGAAAGAAATTCAAATTGAACTTTGAAAAATCAAGAAAATGTAACTGTGACAAGGTAAACAACAATCAAACACTACTGAAATATTCCAACTCTTGCATTTCAATGAATGAAATTCAAAATAAACTTTGAAAAATCAGGAAAATGTAACTGTGACAAGGTAAACCACAACCAAACACTATTAAAATATTCCAACTCTTGCATTTCAACGAAAGAAATTCAAAATGAACTTTGAAAAATTAAGGGAATGTAACTGTGACAAGGTAAACCACAACCAAACACTAGTGAAATATTCCAACTCTTGCATTTCAACGAAAGAAATTCAAAATGAACTTTGAAAAATTAAGGGAATGTAACTGTGAAAGGGTAAACTACAATAACACACTACTGAAATATTTCAACTCTTGCATTTCAACGAAAGAAATTCAAAATGAACTTTGAAAAATCAAGAAAATGTAACTGTGACAAGGTAAACCACAACCAAACAATACTGAAATATTCCAACTCTTGCATTTCAATGAAAGAAATTCAAAATGAACTTTGAAAAATCAAGAAGATGTAACTGTGACAAGGTAAACCGCAACCAAACACTAGTGAAATATTCCAACTCTTGCATTTCAACGAAAGAAATTCTAAATTAACTTTGAAAAATCAAGAAAATGTAACTGTGACATGGTAAACCTCAACCAAACACTACTGAAATAGTCCAACTCTTGCATTTCAACGACTGAAATTCAAAATGAACATTGAAAAATTAAGGGAATGTAACTGTGACAAGGTAAACTACAATAACACACTACTGAAATATTCCAACTATTGCATTTCAATGAATGAAATTCAAAATGAACTTTGAAAAATCATGAAAATGTAACTGTGACAAGGTAAACCACGACCAAACACTACTGAAATATTCCAACTCTTGCATTTCAATGAAAGAAATTCAAAACGAACTTTGAAAAATCAAGAAAATGTAACTGTGACAAGGTAAACCTCAACCAAACACTACTGAAATATTCCAACTCTTGCATTTTAACGAAAGAAATTCAAAATGAACTATCAAAAATTAAGTGAATGTAACTGTGACATGGTAAACCACAATCAAACACTAGTGAAATATTCCAACTCTTGCATTTCAACGAAAGAAATTCAAAATGAACTTTGAAAAATTAAGGGAATGTAACTGTGACAGGGTAAACTACAACATCACACTAGTGAAATATTCCAACTCTTGCATTTCAACGAAAGAAATTCAAAATGAACTTTGAAAAATCAAGAAAATGTAACTGTGACAAGGTAAACCACAACCAAACACTACTGAAATATTCCAACTCTTGCATTTCAATGAAAGAAATTCAAAATGAACTTTGAAAAAATCAGACCTTTGGAGGGGGAGGGGCCGGGGGGAGGGGGTCGTTCTGTGTCTCAATGCACAAAAAAAGTATAAAAAATGGGGAGGGAATGGGAGGGGGAGGGGAGGAGGAGGAGGAGGAGGAGTGAGGAGGTGGGAGGAGGAGGAGGAGGAGGTGAGGAGGAGGAGGAGGAGGAGGAGGAGGTGGGAGGAGGAGGAGGGAGGAGGAGGAGGAGGGGGCCGGGGGAGGGCCTTTGGGGCACAGGGAGGGCCTTTGGGGTACAGGGAGGGCCTTTGGGTGTCTGGGGGACATTTGGGGACCGGTGGATGGCCTTTGGGACCCTGTTGGTCCTTTGGGAGCTCGATGGGCCTTTGGGGACCGGGGGATGGGCTTTGGGGGTCCGGGGATGGCATTTGGGGGTCTGGGTGGGCCTTTGGGGGTCTGGGGGGCACTTGAGGACCGATTGGTCCTTTGGGAGCCCGGTGGACCGTTGGGGGCCGGGGGAGGGCCTTTGGGGGGCGGGGGGGCCCGGTGGGGGCCGGGGGGGCCTTTGGGGACCGGTGGAGGGCCTTTGGGACCCTGTTGGTCGTTTGGGAACTCGATGGTCCTTTGGGGGGCCCGGGGATAGCCGTTGAGGGTCTGGGGTGGGCCTTTGGGGCGCCGGTGGCCCTTTGGGAGCTTGGGGGACCTTTGAGTGTCCGGGGGGGGGCAGTTGGGGGCCTGGGGGACATTTGGAGACCGGTGGAGGGCCTTTGGGAGTTTGGGGGGCTTTGAGGACCGGGGGCTTCCTTCGGGGTTGGGGTAGGAGGATTGGAACCCTTTGGGGTTGGGTTAGAGGACCTCACAACACTGTTCAAATGAAACTTGTGTATTATAACGACCACACTCAAATTCTTGTCTAAAATCTCTTCAATAATCTTCTTTTAAAATGTCTCTATCTGTTTCGCCGAAATAGTTCCATAACCTGTCTAAAACGGTTTCGCCCAAATAATCCCTAAACGTAAATTCAGCGTGTTCCTTTGTTATTGGCATCTCTGCGCTAACGCATTTCAAATTAATATGAAACCTTTTCGCGCGCTAAAACAATTCATCGCTAAGATGTTTCTTGCCTAATTGTTTCCGTGGCCTTTGGTTATTAATATCCTTTGGAGTTCGACCAGTAGAACTGTTCCCGAGGCAAAGACATTAATGACTCGGATCTATTCCTGGAGAAATGTTTCTAGGCGAAAATTTTTAAAGTCTGACAGATGATGTCATCGATTGATTGATCTGTCAAGAAAGGGAAATTAATTTGTTGTTTCTAAGGGGAATTATTGATTCACGATAGGTGAATTGAGGTCGACAGCACAGGTGTTCTGACTCGTGACAGCAGCACGTGGTTTATGGTTTTCCAAGTGAGAAAGTTCCTGTTTTTCAAATTCTCACTGACAAAAACCATAAAAACATACAAAAATGTGAGAAAGTTCATTTTTTTCAAATTCTCACTGACAAAAACCATAAAAACAGACATAAATGTGACAAAGTTCCTGTTTTTTCAAATTGTCACTGAGAAAAAACATAAATCATCCATAACCATCCATGAAAACATACATAAATTTGAGAAAATTCATGTTTTTACAATTGATGAAATTCCTTTTTTTTCAAATTCTCACTTGGAAAACCATAAACCACGTGGTCATCGTGCCAATATATGTGACAAAATTCATGGTTTTTCAAGTGAGAAAATTCCTGTTTTTTCATTCTCACTGAGAAAACCATAAACCACGTGGTTCGTTCCGGAGTATAAGATAGCTCTCTACTTATGCCCCCAGGGTATAACTTACAACCCTTGCCCCGAGGGTTGTGGGGGAGTGTCCTCCTCAAAAGACATTATCTATCTGGAAATCAGCTACGCTGACAAAATGCCTATCTCAAACTTTTTATTGGATGTGTTTGGGGGACGGATGGGCGTGAGGGGGAAAGTTACCCTCCAATCCCTTTTGACTATTAAAAAGGGCAATAGCCTTTTAATTTCCAATCGAATCAGACTTTTTGGAAGCTTCTACGACAACGCTTTCTATAAAAGCCTTATATGCCCCCAAGGCAAAACTTAAAACCCTTGCCCTGAGGGTTGTGGGGGAGTGTCCTCCTCAAAAATATATTTTCTATCTGGAAATCAACTATGCTGAACAAAATGTATACATCAAAATTTTGATTGGATGTGTTTGGGGAAAGATGTGCGTGGGGGGAGCTATTTGCCCTCCAATCCCCTTGGACTATTAAAAAGGGCACTAGCCCTTTGAATTTCCAATCGAATGAGCCTTTTTTGAAGTTTCTACGACAATGCCTTCTATAAATACCTTATATGCCCTGGACATATGTTAAAACCCTCTCCCTGAGGGTTGTAGGGGAGTGTCCTCCTCAAAAACACATTTTCTATCTTGAAATCAACTATGCTGAACAAAATTGTGATCTCAAAGTTTTGACTGGATGTGTTTAGGGAAATGATGGGCGTCGGAGGGAGGGGGGGCTAGGTGCCCTCCATTCACTTTCGAATATAAAAAACCATACTAGCCCATTAGATTTCCAATCGAATGAGCCTGTTTAGAGGTTTTTATGACAACACCTTCTCTAAAAACCTTATATGCCCCCAGGGCATACCTTTAATCCCTTGCCCTGAGGGTTGTGGGGGAGTGTCCTCCTCAAAAACACATTTTCTATCTGGAAATCAACTACGCTGAACAAAATGCCTATCTCACAATTTTGATTGGCTGTGTTTGGGGGAATGACTGGTGTTTGGGGGAATCGACTATTAAAAATGGCACTAGAACTCTCGATTTCCAATCGAATGAGCCCCTTTTGAAGTCTCTACAACAACCCCTTCTATATGAAGTGCCCTGCTTTAAAGAAAAAAAAATATAATAAACTGTACATTGTCAACATCGTTCTTATATGCCCTCAGGGAGTAAGTGGAAACCCTTGCCCTGAGGGCTTTGGAGGAGTTTCCTCCTCAAACTGATAGTTTGTAACTGGAAATCCACTACGCTGAACAAAGTGGTCATCTAAAAATTGCGCTGGTAGGTGTTTGGGGGACTGACAGGCGTGGGGGGGGACTAGTTGCCCTCCAATCACTTTCGACTATTAAAAGGGGCACTAGCCACTCCAATTTCCAATCGAATGAGCCCTTTTCGAAGTTTCTACGACAACTCCTTCAATACAAAGTGCTGGGGTATGGAGAAAAAACAAAAACAAGTTTCATTTATTTATTGATGCTGATTTGCGGCAGTTTTGTGCTTGGTAGACTATTTGATTTTATTTTTGCTCAATTTTGGTTAATAGTTCTTTACCTTTCTTTGTAAAACTTATTCTGTGGAAATTTTTTTTAAATTAATATTAAAAAAGGTATCACTGAAGATTGACGGGTACATGCATGCAAAAGGCATAACAGATAAAGTTCTACGCAAGAAATTTTTTTTTTTTCAGTATTATTTTGGGCACTTTGGCCAAGTACTATTAATTAGAATTTTGGCTGAATGGTAAGCTTTGGTCTAAATAAAAATTGAAAGGAAGTAAATAGATGATGTTGAATTAATGCACAGTGCAGTAGCCAAAGAAGATGAATATATTTCTAGACACTAAGGAGTTTATGTGAGGGAAATTGTCCTTCAAACCTTGCAGCTGATTGTGAGTGTGCAGCTGTGGTCTGAATAAAAATTGAAAGGAAGTAAATAAATGCTGTTGAATTGATGGATATATTTCTAGACATTAAGGAGTTTATGTGAGAGAAATTGGCCTTCAAACCTTGTAGCTGATTGTGAGTGTGCAGCTGTGGTCTGAATAAAAATTGAAAGCAAGTAAATAAATGCTGTTGAATTAATGCATAGTGCAGTAGCCAAAGAAGATGAATATATTTCTAGACATTAAGGAGTTTATGTGAGAGAAATTAGCCTTCAAACCTTGCAGCTGATAGTGAGTGTGCAGCTGTGGTCTGAATAAAAATTGAAAGGAAGTAAATAAATGCTGTTGAATTAATGCATAATGCAGTAGCCAAAGAAGATGAATATATTTCTAGACATTAAGGAGTTTATGTGAGAGAAACTGGCCTTCAAACCTTGCAGCTGATTGTAATGATATTTTTATATGAGTTAAGATGTCTTACTATTTTCTTTTCTATTTTTTGGGGGAATGGAGTGTAATCTATAAATTTTACCTTATTCTCACTGGATGCTGACTTCTGCTGGATGGCCAGAAGGGGGAGGCAGGGGGGGAGCTTGTATGACCCATAGGATCTAACCTTTCTAAATTTTTTAAATGAGTGGCCTGTCTGGTTCCCGAGGGCGTCCTGATGCTCATTTTATTGGGTGGGGGGGGATCTTTGTAAATTTTACCAAATCACTACCTGAATGTTGCCGAATTTTCAGCAAAAAATCAAGAATTTTACTAAATTTCGGCCGATTTTGCAAAAAGTCGGACGAAATTTTCACCTTGGGCGAAAATTTTACCGAATAGCAAAAAAGTTGGGGGGCGGGGGGCACCCCTCCCCCGCCCCGGCTGGTGTCTGAGTGTATTTGTTTCAAAACTAATTATCAATTTGACTGTTTAAAACGAATACATAGAACAATTTTGCTTTAACTCTTGTCCAGGCAACTGTAGAAGTTCTACCACCAGAACTACAACAGATGAAATGGACACGTGTCCAGTAGTCACAAAAAACCTACTATTGAAGCAGCTAGAACAACTATTCAGATAGATTTTGCTAATACAGCACCCATCACAAGTCCAGCTTCTGCTTTAGTTGCTACAATGGAGGATCAAAAAGTTTTTTTACTGTGTGCATTTGTTTAGATCTCTAAAGTTCTCTGGTTGAAGGCCCTATCCAGCCAATGCTAAACAAGTACACCAAAATTTTGTTCCACTACTATAATGCTGGCTATTTCTTACATTTTCACTGGCTTGAACATTCTGCATCAGCAAGCAAGATATTTTATTTCAATTACTGCTACTTTGTTGAGGACAGGATCTGGCCTGGGGAATGTGCAGGTAAAGTCTATTTTGTGCACAATGGAATAAAAAATGCTAAAAATATATTTCAACAACATGGGACTAGCAGCTGTCACAAAAAAAAAATATGATAAAATGTCACAACTTTAATAAAGTAACATCTGGGTCTATTCTTCCAGTTCTTAGTCAATGCTTGAGCCAGGGAAAGGCAGAGGTTGCAGAAAATGGAAAACATATTTGATGATTAATACTTATAATTACTGCTGTGCAACCAAACACTTCTGTGTGTCAATCTGGTGGTGTCACCACCATTCTGAGGCAAAATGCCAAATTGGCAGGATGCATGAGAACTTTGTGCATGTCAAAATACAATATTACCTAGTTGCAATAGCTTACTTTCCAGTGGACTTCTAAAAACCTAGTTCAATCTGCTCTTTGAGATGTTTAATGTTTTGACACATGCTCAAAATCAGAATCTAAACCTGTGTCCCAATATAACACTCATTTGTGTTGGAAATGAGCTTTACCTTCATCCCCTTAATGTGCATGTATATACCCTGAATTGTATAGATGCAATGAATTTTCCATTATTTTGAAAAAAATGTTAAATCAATTTGAAGCAATGAGTGACTTATGGAGAATTCAGTCCATATATACAACTGATGGTATGTATTTCCACAATGGGGGGGGGGGATGGGTAAAGTTAATTTCCAATGAAAATGAATGTTATGTTTGGATTCAGTATGAAATTCAGATTCTAAAGTTAAGTCTATTTCTTAGCTGTCTCATTAGTTAGTTAATTAGGACATTTACCCTAGATCTTATGGTGTGACTTTCATTAATTATTTAGGGTATTTCCTCTTTTTTTGAAAATCAGGCAACTTCTATCAGGCTTGAAGTTTTTGATGAGTAATATTGAACTTACTGAATTTTATGTATTTGGAATCAGTATAAAAAGCCAATTCTTTTGATATATCTATTATTATCAAAATTCCTTTTTTTAGAGTTTTGGTTACTATTAGGCCAAGTTGCTCCTTACTTACGGTTAGCGCTGCCATGGGTAGCACTTTTAGCACTTTGTTCTTGAAAGTAGTATTATTGTAACAACTTTTTTTTCAAATTAGCATTTTATTTTTAAAAAGAAGGAAATTTTTTCCTACAAAAAAAATGGAAGGGAAAACTGTCAATATAAAGAAGTATCAATATCCATGTAAAGGTGCTTTCATATTGACACTTAAAATGCATGTTGACTGTACCTATGCTCTATTCCCAGGAGACATTAGAATGAAAAATTTACAGAGAGCAGTGGGAGTCCTTATGAACCTAATTCTATTCCATTGAATCAGGTTCTGATAATTAGATTTGACAATATAACTGTCTTATTGAAGTCATTTTTTGTCCATTGTTTCATGATTTTGCAATAATTTGCAGGCTTGTAGTTGATGAAAGAGCCAAGGAGGTTGCAATCCTTGAGTGGGGCCAAATCCAATGTTAATATTTCATAAGCTGAGGATTAGCTACAATTCAAAGAAGAAAAGCAACTTTTTCATTCAAATTTGTCATATTTCTTCTTTAAATTTATGTTACATTGTTGGATAAATTTAACTCAAATGCACTTCCTCATTTTAGTTATTTCAACCCCACTATTTTTTAGTGTGAAGGTGCTTTCACATAGATACTTAAAATATTGTTGACTGCTCCTATGCTCTAGTCCCTGGAGACATCAGAAAACAAAGAATTACAGGGTATTCCTGGGAATCTAATTCTATTCTGTCAAGTCATATTTTGATAAATAAATGAGTGGATATAGATGTTATTTTTGCCCACTGTCTCATGATATTGCAATACTTAATAGGCTTATGGACAATGAAGCAGCTAATCAGGTCATAATTCTTGAGTGGGTGTAAATACAATTTTCCTGTTGTATAAGTTGAGGACTGACTGCAATTCATAAAAGAAAAGAGCAAGAAAAGCTAACATATCCATTTGAATTTGTCACATTTCTTCTTTAAACCCTTGGCAATGTTAAATTTGTGTTACATTTGGATGCACTTCCTTATTCTAGTTGTTTCATGTCCACTAAGTTTTGATTGTACTTAAAATTTTGATGTACTTAAGTTTTGATATTGGTACTTAAAATTCTTTTTTAGTGCTCCTTTTCTCTAGTCCTTAGAAACATGAGAAAGAAAAATTTTCTTGGAGTTGTGGGAGTTCTTGTGAATCTAATTCTATTCCATAAAGTCAGGTTGTAATAATTAGATTAGTCAATATAGATGTTTTATTGAAGTCATTTCCTAACCCACTGTTTTGTGATGTTGCAATTGTTTGTGGGCTTGTAGATGATAAAGTAGTTTGCTATTTTTGACTGGGTCCAAATCCAATTTTTATGTAGTATAATTTGAGGATCAACTACAATTTAAAGAATAAAAGAGCAAGAAAAGCATAGTTTCCATTTGACTTTGTCTTATTTCTTTGTTAAACCCTTGGCAATATTATTATTTTTTTTGTTTGCATAAATCCAACTTGGATGCACTTTCTCATTTTAGCTACTTCCTGCTCACAACGTTTTGAGAGTAATAAGCTATAATTTTCCTTACGTTTTATTTCCTATCTACCTCAGCAGAAGGATATCCTACAGTTTTTGCCAAATGAATTATTGGAAAGAGGTGTCTGATATACTTTTAGTTTTATTTTTCATAGAGTCATCAATAGCTGTGGCTTATGTTCACAGCATTCTGTTCAGTATTTTCAAAGAAAAGAAAAGTTCCATGTACCTGAATGCATTGTAATAATCGAAATGGTCTGTTTTGCGGAAAACCTGGATGACACTGGAAACCACTCAATGGAGAAAAGCATTGCTATCCTTTTTTTCCATTTTCTCAAAAGAAAAAGAAAGTCAAGTTTGGATAGCTTTTTCTTTTTTTTGTCTCTTTCTTGTGCTATGAGTAGACTACTACAGATAAAAATTAGAAGAAAGTACCCTGTGGGACAAAACCACAAATTCCCATTTTATATAGTAAGGCACCATTTGAATTTTAGTGAGTTTAAAATTGGTGGGGTGATGAAAAGTTGACAAGAGTGGAAGTGCTGCACAAAGCAGAGAATCAGTACTACCTTAGTAAAATCAATAATATACTTTTACAGTTGATGGATAGTATTAGAGGAAATTTCTGTGTTGAAAAATTGAAAGACATGGGCAGCCATAGACTGAATTTCAGGGCAGGGGGCTTACCTGGTCTAATCAGCACTTCCAGTGCTGTATAATTGAAATCTCAAGACAAAATATCATAGGCAGTGCTATAGTGCTGCCTAAGTAAAGAGCAATTTGGGCGCAATATATTGTTCTTTTTAGACCAGAATTTTTCTTATAGAAAGAAATGTCATAGGAACTTCAAAAGAGCTCATGGAGGGCAACCAGCTCCCCTTCCCCCTGTCAATCACTTCCCCAAACATATCCAATCAAAATTTTGAGATAGCCATTTTGTTCAGTGTAGTTTTAAGGTCTGGAAATTATGACTTTGGAGAATGACAACCCCCCCCCCCATAACCCTCAGAGCAAGGGTTGTAAGATATGTCCTGTGGGGATATAAGGTTTTTTAAAGAAAGGGTGGTCATATAAACCTCACAGGGGGCTCATTTGATTGGTAATCAGAAGTTCTACTTGTCTTTTTGACAGTCGAAAGTAATTGGAGGTCATGCAGCCCCCCCCCATACACCAATCATTTCCCCAAACACATTCAATCACAATTTTTAAGATAGCCAATTTGTTCAGTTTAGTTGAAGAGTCCAGAAATTATGGATTTGAGGATAACTTTGAGGATAGGCCAGAAGGAACTATGAATATACTTTTAGTACTACAACTACAGTTACTGTAACTAATGATGCTTAGAGTATTAAGGTGAAACTTCTAGGAAGTGTTCCAATTAAACAAAAAAAAACTGTAAACATGCAGGTTTTCAAAAAAAGATATATAAGCAATATCATAGGGAGCACCACTCTATAATAGCTAGAAATATCATTGAAACATTAAAAGAAGCTAATGTGATTCAAAATTAAAAGTTCTAGGATCCTTTCTAAGAGTAAAAAGAGATTGCAGGGCAATCAGCCCATCTCTTAAACCAATTTATTTCCCAAACACATCTAGTCAAAATTTTGAGATAACTAATTTGTTCAGCATAGTAGAACAGTCCAGCAACTATGTCTTTAGGGATGTTGGGCATGTCAAACCCCCACAATTATGCTAAACTATGGATTGTCATAAAGAAGAACTGAAAAGATATAAAAAAAAATTTTCATGAAAATGACTTTGTCAATAAAAACAAACAGATATTCCTCTTATAAAACTTTTTCCACAAAACAGGCTTTTCAAAGAAAGAGGAGCCATTTTTGGCTCCATTAAGCCAAAAATGGACAGAAATGAAGTCAAGTAATCATCCAAGCAAAAAACTACCACAAATCTCCATCAATGAATAAATAAAACTCAAAATGAACAGAAATTAGAATAAATAGTGGAGTCAAACTCAAAATGAGCAAAAATTAACATTAGTAGGGCTGATAACCCCCGTCCCCCATGCCTTCTCAAGACCAGAACATAATTTGATCTTTAATGAAAACAAAATATATTTGAAATGTTTTCACGTTTTTTACTTAAATAAGTAAAAAACTTTTTTTCCTCACTTTTTTTACACTTTTTATGTTTTAAGTAATAAATATCCTTTTAGGTACATTACACTGACAGTCCATGGTCATTTTTTGTTTTTTTTCAGTAAAGCCAAAGTTATTTTCTGGTCTTGAGAAGACATGGGGGTTTTCAGCCCTAGTAATATAAAATTTTGCTTGTTTTGAGTTTGACTTGGCTATTTATCATAATTTCTGTTTGTTTTGAGTTTCATTTAAAGGGTTTTTTACTGCTGTCCAATTGTTAGCTAACAAAAATTTGTTTGGACAGCAGAAACAGAATTGTTAGCTAACAGAAATGGTTGGCTCACAATTTGCAGAAACACAATATTGGGCAGGAAATTTAAAGAAAAATTCTGACCAAGATAGTATTGCAGGAAGTTTATCTCAGCTTGATAATACCCAACTGACACCAAAGCTTTGAAATTCAATTAATAGAATATTTCAAAGTGCTTATATCTTAGAAATATAACTATAATAGAAAAAAAAAATATAACTATTAATGCCAGCAAGTGAAACAAAGGCACAAAGCATTTTATTAATTGGCAAAGTACATTGAATTTAGGCAAAAATTGAAACACCAGCACTAAAGCTTTCCTAAAGGGACTGTTTAGTGCCTTTACATAAATTATCCCATGTATGGAGGAAGTGGATCAACCCAGTAAAAAATATAATGTGATTGTATAAGTGAAATTGTTAGATTTTTGATCATATCAAATTGCTATGACTATGGGGCAATTTCATTGTTTTTCTGTTTTTTCAATGGAATAATTGATTTCTTTTTTCAATGAGATTACCAGAAAAGAAATTTCTAAAAACCTACAAGGGGAAAGGAGGAAAAAGAAGAAATAGTAGCAGTCCTTGATTCTCTATCAATATTATAAGCATAAAAAAACCATTCCGCTTATTTTGAATATGTTACATTAAATTCCCCAACAATTTCCTTCAATAAGTATTTTAATTGTTAGAGAAATCCTCTAACAATGTTACAGTGTTGCTACAATGTTGCTAACAATTTTTAGTTGAATGGCAGAAAAACAATGTTGGGAAAATTGTTTAGCTAACAGTTTTCTGTTGGATGGCAGAAAAACCTCTTAAGTGTTGATAGTGATTTGTGGTTGTCTTATGCTTGGAAGATTATTTGACTTTATTTCTGCCCATTTTTGGCTTAATAGAGCTCTACTTTTCTTTGAAAACTTATTCTGTGGAATTTTTTTTAAATTAATACAAATATATGACACCATCATTCAGCCAGGAGGGGGGGGGGGGAGCTGGCGCCCCCCTTATGGGCACCCATGTTGAAGGATATAGAAATCTATACACAGGTTATTCTATTCTTTCCTCTGCAGATTGGAAAGTATTTCCAGGTAAATATCTACCAAATCATATGATTGACTTATGCATAAAGTGAATATACCACTCAATGTCTCATTTTATGCTGATTATGAATATAATAATCATTTCTATCATAAATGAATTTCAGCCCCCCCCCCCTATATATGCCAATTCAGGGTATATATTTCTACATTAGGGGTGGGGGTAAAGTTTAAACTTACCTCCCATTTACATCAGAAACAAAATTTGGTAAAGTTCTACCAAATCATATGATTGAGTTAGGAATAAAGTGAATACACCATTCGATGCCTTTTCTTATGCTGATTACAAATATAACAAATGATTACAAATGATTATTATATTCATAATCAGCATAAAAAAAGGCATCAAATGGTGCCTTTTGCCTTTTTTTATGCTGATTACAAATATAGTAATCACTTCTATCAGAAATGAATTTCAGCCCCCCCTATATATGCCAATTCAGGTTAATTTGTTAAACCTAAGGGGGGGGGGGGGTAAAGTTTAAAAATACCACCCATTTAAAAAAAAAAATTTGCCCCCCCTAATGTAGAAATATATACCCTGAATTGGCATATATAGGGGGGGCTGAAATTCATTTCTGATAGAAGTGATTACTATATTTGTAATCAGCATAAAAAAAAGGCAAAAGGCACCATTTGATGCCTTTTTTTATGCTGATTATGAATATAATAATCATTTCTATTGGAAATGAATTTCATCCCCCCCCCCTATATATGCCAATTCAGGGTATATATTTCTACATTAGGGAGGGGTGGGGGTAAAGGTTAAACTTACCTCCCATTTACATCAGAAACAAGATTTGCCCCCACCCCCCCTAATGTAGAAATATATACCCTGAATTGGCATATATATAGGGGGGCTGAAATTCCAATAGAAATGATTATTATATTGGTAATCAGCATAAAAAAGGCATTGAGTGGTAGGCTATAGCCTATTCACTTTATGCATAAGTCAATAATATGATTTGGTAGATATTTACCTATTTCCAAACTGAAAATGTGTTGGTACCAGTGTGAGTGACGCAAAGCATTGTGAGCAACAAAGAAAGTAGCACAAGGCTATTTTGCCACCCAAAGTAGCACAAAAAAATGTCAAGTGGCAATGCTGCTTACAGTTCATTATCATAAGCAGTTTGACTAATATTTCAGACAACTGACTCGAAAGCTTTCCAAGATTATATAAATCCTAACCCCTATAACTTTACTTCTTTTAAACCTTAGGCCTAGCCTAGTTTGTGCCACAGTGCAATTTTGGCACAGGCTACCTTTGCGTAGAGGAATCCCACTTTGTATTTTGAACGTTTTACTTACTCTTTCTAAGTTCAAGATTGGATTTTTTGCACTCAGAAGATATCTACTCAAAATGATAGATTGTAAGCTCATTTCAAGATTTCTGTAAACTTTTGAACAAAATTGGATGGAATATCTTATTGAAACAATCTATGCGAATAAGACGCATCGAATCTGATTTACTTTTATAGATAGCATTTAAAATCATAGGATTCTTTTTATTTACAACAAACTTTAGAAAAGATTTTTAAAACTAATGATGGAATAAGACCATGGTCATATGCAGGATTTGTTTTTGTGTGCTTGATTTTTAGACAGGCAAAGTCTCCCACAAACACCAGAAACAGGTGAATTTTTTTGGTCGTTTAAGCGAATATCTTGGCTTAGTTTTTTCCCCTTTTTCCTTACGTTAAAGGAAACAGGACTTAAGTAAGTGATATAAGAAAAATAATTGGCTTGTGCAAGTAAAATGAGAAAGGGTGTGCTTTGATTAAATAATAATCTATTTGAGAGGGACAATTATAATGCTCATTTAATATTAAATAATTGTTGTTGACTCTAAGATGTGATATAGCTCTTTACCATCACTGGTAAAAAAAATAATAATAATAATAAAATCTGAAAATTTTCTGTTCATCTTGTCCAAAATCAATTCGGTCTTCTTCTTTCAGCTGGGCTATGTAATTTGGTGAGAAACGGCGCGGTTAATTAGAATACGTTTTGGTCAGTTTTGTTTTAATTCAATTTTGAAATTTGAAATTCGGTTTGACTTTAATTCAATGCTGGAAAATTTTGTTTGATGTCCTCCTCTAGCTCGTTTGAACCAAAAGTAAAATTGAAAGCCCTTCCGTGAGTTAAAAAGTACATTTTATTATGAAATGGGTTAGATTCATTAAGAGCTCAATAAAAAAACGATCTTCGAGCAGGGAATACGTCGAGTCAGGTACCCAAAGAATAAAAAAGTAAAGACGCGACAATTTTTTGAATTGGTTACGAAAAATAATTTCTTGTGGGCAAATTCAAAAATTTATGTGTTTTGAGACCAGAAAAAAGATGAAATTTAAAGTGTACGGTGGATGCTATAGAATTGCAATGAAGGGCGGGAGGGGCAGTATATTTTCAAGGATAGTACATCGTGAATTTAAGTAAGTGAATTATGCTGTTTAATCCAATAAGAAGATTTTCGCTACGTCCTCATAAAATTATGTGTGATTTTTCCCTATGGAATAACCCTTACGCCTACAACCCATACGCTTTAAGCGCAGAGAGGAACTGTTAGAATTAGAAAAAGTTTTGAGAGACCCCATTGCTGTACTAAAGAAGTAGCCGTGATGGTTATTACCCGGATACATGACAAGTCGATAAAAAAACAATCGAAGAGCTTTGTGAGCCGAGGAGGTCCCATTAGAGAGAAAGTAAAAGATAAGGATACGCAGAGATCTAGGTAAATCACCCAACAGACGCAAGGCAGAATCAAGGTGGTCCGCCTGAAAGATATAGGCCTTATGCTAGGCAAAAAAAAATCTTGAACAGACTCTAAAAATGAAATAAGAGCGATCAACGAAAATATGAATCAAAATAGCCCAAACACTTTTACTTACTTACTTTTTCGTATGCTGACCCTGCGCTGCGCAGATACCGATCCCTTGATTCGATGCCTTAGTTTGGGGGTGTAATGCGTGGTTGTGGCCAAATCGTCCAACGCTTCCCATATTTTAGCCCAGATTTCTCCAGGTCTTCTTTTTGATCTGGGTCGACTCTGGCTGAGCTTACAGAGTCAAACCATTGACCCCAGTTCCAAACAAAATAACCAGGACCCAAGCCCCTGATCTCAGGATTTCAAGTCTGAAGTGCTAACCGCTCGGCTAGGACAGCTTGATAAATAGTGGTGGTAGTTTAGGCTCAAGATGGGGGTCACAAAAATCTAATAGTCACGATTCTATCCAATTTCTTAATTATACATTTGCCGAAAAGAAAATGCAAGAGAAGAAAGAAAGAGGTAGACCTAGGAAATGGGGAACGGAGAGAGGAGGCTGAGAAAAAAAGAATGAAGTTTGACAGAAGAAAGGGAGGCATGTGAACGAAAAGATTAGCAAATGATGAAACTCATAGAAAGAATTTCCCTTGCGCTAAAAAAATCATCTGCAACATATTCACTGTGTACGGGAAATCTCCAGCCAAAGAAAAAAATGAGGATTCTATACAATTTCTTAATTATATATTTGCCGAAAAGAAAATTCAAGAGAACAAAGAAGGAGGTAAACCTAGGAAATGGGGAACGGAGAGAGAAGGCTGAGAAAAAATAACTAAGTTTGACAGAAGAAAGGGAGGCAAGTGAACGAAAAGATTAGCAAATGATGAAACTCATAGAAAGAATTTCCCTTGCGCTAAAAAAAATCATCTGCAACATGTTCACGGTGTACGGGAAATCTTCAGTCAAAGAAGAAAATGAAGATATATATTTGTATATTATCTGTATATGAAAAATGAAGACGTATATCTGTATTTGAAAAAAGTGCGGAATGAAACGGTTGGCCGAAAGAACACGGGTGTCTAAAATTCAACCTTACCTATATCACAAGGCACAAATTACCTTTGTAGACTTACCGACTTATTGTACAAAGGACTTTCAAAACTAAAAAAAGCTGTTTTTGAGCTGGATTTGAGTTACCTCTGTAACAATTCTGTCAATAATTCAAATCCAAAACAAAAAGAAATTCAGCATCTTGGAAAGACCTCCAATGCAAGTTAACGGATCTAGAGCTTAAATCGCTAAAAACAGGCGTATAAACCTTGATAGAAGATGCCGAAGAACTAAAAAGAAATAAACCCGAGACAAGCGTAAAACTTGGCAAGTTTAGCAGGCAATTATGTCAAGACTAGAAGAGATTCATGAATGCTGCAAGAACAAAGCTTGGGAGAAAGGACGGGGCTGGATTCCATTGGACAAAAGAAAAAAGTAGACCTCAGCAAAACAAATGGAAGCAACTTGTTACTATCGTAGCTCTTCAGGGTATTTTGCCAAAGATTACTCAATATCGGGATGAACATAAAATAAAAGCTTGGGCTAGGGCCAAAAACAATAAAAAACCGTAATGCGTTTGTGGAATCACAAAATATACATGCAAAATTATATAAACAGCTTGCTGGTATTTATTACTTAAAGTTTTAATATTTTTTTATTTATTAAGGTAAAATAAAGTGAAAATATTTTAAATGTATATTTGTTTTCAGTAAAGTGCAAATTATATTTTGGTCCTAAGAAGGCATGGGGGTTTTCATTCCTTCTCATGTTAATTTTTGCTCGTTTTGAGTTTGAATCAATTATTTATTGCAATTTCTGATCGTTTTGAGTTTCATTTATTTATTGAGGGTGATTTGTGGTAGTTTTACGTTTGGAAGGCTATTTGACTTTATTTTTGCTCATTTTTGGCTTAGTGGAGCTCTTTAGTTTTTTTTTTTGAAAAACTGGTTTGTGGAAAATGTTTTTTAAATGAATTTTTGTACGTTTTTATTGACATAGTCTTTTTCAAGGAAGAAAATGATATTTATATCTTTTCGGTTTCTTTTCTATAAAAATCCATAATTTGGTTTGCTATTTGTTTGTTGGAGGAACTTTTTCGACAATTTTTAATCCTGACAAAAATAGTATTGTTTGACTTAAGTTGATACCTCCTCGAGTTGATCTGACAAATAAAACTTAATAACATTTCCAAAAAATTTTGTCTATGCTCTTTGACAACCTGGATACAGTTACACTCTTTTGATTTATTTAAACTGTAAGAGCAGAAGTAGTAATAGCAGTAGCCCCAAAAGTTTCAAGTTAATACCCCCAGTGTTTCTTGACATATTGCTGAGGTGTCTTATTGGCAACTATACGCACAGTGCCTTTTGATTTAGTTTTAAAGCAACATTTAATTTTGAAGCATAATGGGCCGATTCTATAATTGTTGGGGCCTGACATACCCATTATCCCTATAGCTGCTAAACTGTTCTACTATACTGAACAAAATATCTGTCTCAAAACTTTGACTGGATGTATTTGGAAAATGAGGCTTATATGTGTATAGTTTTTTCGTTTAATTGAAACTCCCACTAAACATTACCTAGAAGTTTCGCCCATAACCCTTGCCCCCAAGCTCTGAGGGGCTATTTCCACACCAATACCTTTTTATATGATCTTTAGACTATTTTGAACAAAATAGCTATCTTAAAATTTCTTGCGGATGCATTTGGGAAAAAGAAGACGTGTGCTGGGGCTCGTTGGATGCAACTTTATTCATTTGATTGGATGTGTTTGAAAAATGATGGGCGGGGGGGGGGGGGTAGGTTGCCCTCCAATCACTGCCGACTATTAAAAAGGGCACTAGAACTTTAAATTTCCAATCCAATGAACCCTCTCTGAAGTTTTTGCGACCTAGCTTTCCATATAAACGTTATATGCCCCCGTGGCATAATACACAACCCTTGCCCTGAGAGCTCGGGTGGGGGGTGGGGGATAATCTCAAAACATAACTACTGGACCTATGAACTACGCTGAACAAAATGGCCATCTTTAAATTTTGATTGGACGTATTTGGGGTAATGATTGGCGTGGTGGGGGCTCGTTGCCTTCCAATCACTTTTGACTATTAGAAAGGGTAATATAACTTGCAATTTCCAATCAAATGAATCCCTTTCGAAGTTTTTACGACAACTCCTTCTATACAAAGTTTCGTGGTCTAAAAAAAAAAAAAAAAAAAAAAAAAAAAAATTGTGGGAGCGCTATTGCACTGCCTATGATCTCTTTGGACTGTTTTTTGGACAAATGGTCATCTCAAAATTTCTATAAGATGCATTTCGGGAAAACAGGACGCGTGGGGGAGGATAGCTGCCCTCCGATCATTTTTGCTCTTACAAATAGGCACTAGAACTTCTGATCACCAGTTCAATGAACCACCCCCCCCCCCCGAGGTTTATACGACCACCCTTTCTATAAAACTATATATGCCCCCAGGGCATAACTTACAACCCGGACCTTCAACTACGTTGAACAAAATGGCTTTCTCAAAATTTTGATTGGATGTGTTTGTCAAAATGATGGGCGTGGGGTGGGGCGGATTATTGCCCTGCAATTACTTTCGACTACTAAAAAGGGCATAGCCCTTTCAATTGCCAATTAAATGAGTCCCTTTTGAAGCTTCTACGACAACTCCTTCTACGAAGTGCCCTGGTCTGAAAAAAATAATACATTGTGCCCATATTGGCTCTTTACTTAGGCAGCGGTATTGCGCTGACTATGATAATATAAATGGTCTATAACTTGCCAGCCAAAAATGATGCACCAATCGGAAAATGTATACATTCTGAAAGGATGTGATGCATTTCAATGTGATAGGCATGCACATAAAAGGAAAAAAGAAATACTGAAACGCTACGGTATATCCTAACTTAATCAGATCTACTCTATACCCAATTTTAGTCAACTTCAGATAGCGTCCTGTCTTAAGCTTTGAAAGAAACGAGCACCATGGAATTTTCCTCGTAGTAGGAGAGGACCTAAATGAGATATTTTTCTACGCAAGGGCGAATGAAAAGTATCTGAAAACTATCAGGATAAAATATGAAATTGAAGTCTTGTATTCATTTTGGATTTCACAAGGAATTTATTTCCTCTCTCCTTACGCGTTTGCAGACGTTTTCCTTAGAGGCAGAAAAACGGGTAGAGGCCATGTTCTGTTTAGTATTCCTACACGCTTAATGTTTTTCCATTCTAAAATAATATAAATATAAAACTGCGGGCTCCGGTTAGCGATTGAATCTGGCGGCAAAAGTTTACAGATCTAGTCTGTATTACATAAAAAAAAAAAAAAATTTCTCAAATGAAAGCAAGGAGCAACATTAAAACTTAAAACGAACAGAAATTATCCAGTATATGAGGGGGGTTGCTCTTCCTAAACACCTCGCTCTTTAAGCTAGAGTTTTTTAGTACTTGAAAAAAAAAGCTTCTTATTGTTCTAATAAAACGAACAGTATTTCGGGAGTCGTTTTTAAAGAATTGGGACAGAATTCAAACTTTGGCGGAAATAGCGAGGGGTTGAGGAGGAGCAACCCCCCTCATATACGTAACAATTTCTGTTCGTTTTAAGTTTTAATGCTGCTCATTAAATTCAGTTAAAAAACTTGTTTTTTTAATTTAATTTCTGATCGTTTTTTTAATAATGCCAGGATATCTGGCGAAATCTCCACGGAAAAATCCCTCCTCCTCACGGATTTATTCTCTAGACAATTCAATCCTGGTGAAAATATACCCCGGACAATTACCCCTAACATGTCCACGCATAAAATTGAGTCGGCAAAGAAAAAGCAAGACATAAGACGAATTTTGTATAGAAATTTTGGCAAATTCCCCCAGTGTAAAATATCCTCTGAAAAATTCACTCCCCGTGGATAATCGCACCAGCAGAAAATTTGCTCCCCACCCGAAAAATGTATTCATACTTTCCAATAACAAATACTATATGTAAACAATGGGCAAATTTTGTAACTTAAAGTTCTTTCCCCAGGGGCTGTGGGGGGTCAGGATATCTCCAAAGGCATAGTTATTTGGCCTTTCAACTATGCTGAACAAAATGGTTATCTAAAAATTTTGATCGGACGATTTTGAGAAAAAAGGGGTGTGGGAGGGGGCCTAGTGGCCCTCCAATTTTTGGGTCACTTAAAAAGGGCACTAGAACTTTTAATTTTCATTCGATTGAGCCCTTTCCTGATATTTTAGGACTACTGGGTCAATGCGGTCACCCCTAGAAAAAAACAACAAATACACACGCATCGGTGATCTTTCTTCTGACAAAAAATGCAAAAATGGTGTTTCCCCCATTTTTCGAAAATAAGACAAACTTTCTTAAACTCGTAACCTTTGATGGGTAAGACTAAACTTAATGAAACTTGTATATTTGAAATCAGCATAAAAATCTAATTCTTTTAATATATATATTGATATCAAAATTCCGTTATTAAGAGTTTCGGTTGCTATCGAGCCGGGTCGCTCCTAGTTACAGTTTATCGCCAGGAACTGTTTGATTTTTTTTTTTCTATCTCGTTTTAAAGTAAGAGAAAAATCGTGGCCAGGTTCTTGGGAACATTATAATTCGTGCTCTGTTTCTAGGGTAAAACTTTTAGATCTGGATAATGGAATAGTTAGATAGAAACATAGACAAAATGTATGTAATGCATACTAGGCCTTGACTCCGCGTCGATTTATCGGTGGCGTGCCGCCAATGAGAAAAGCGTCGGCGTGGAAAAAATGTTGGCGGTGCACCGCCGTATATTTTGACAGGATCAGCTCAGCTCATTCAAAAATTGAGAAAGGAAGCAAAGAACAGAGCAGAATTTTCTTCCTTAAGAAAGAAAAGAGAAAAAATAAATTGCTATGGCCAAAGACCCTCAACTTTTTGGTTTACCGCCCCCATAGTGAGAAGTAACGAGAAGCCTGTTCCAGCTTGGAATGACCCCTCCTGTGTCTGTTAATAAATTCTTGGACCACACTGCTTTTCCATCTACATAATTTGACAAATGAAATTATAGTGAAAACAGGTATAATATTCTAAATAAAGCAATGGACAGAACAAAAAAGCAACAAACTTTAAATAATAATGAAGTCCTAATATCTTTACTTCTTGCCTGAAAGCTTTTAACAACGAAAGAAAACCAAAAAAAAATCCCCAGAAAAAAAATGGTTAAGCTAAATTAAACAAAAACTATAAGGAAATAGAAAACATCAAACAAAACTCACATCTTAATAGCTTCCAGTATCACCACGCAAATAGCACGAATACGCACAACAGAATGACTATTTAGGTTGTCTCTTGTACAGCTTGAGCTTAGAAATAAAATCTACCAGAAACAAAATAAAATATTTATTTAAAAATGTGCATATTCCCAAGGAACAAACAGTTATAATTATATACGGTTCTAGGCAAATACCCCCCCCCCAGCGAATACCCCCCGGAAAATACCCCCCGTGGAAAATAACCCCCAGAAAATACCCCCCGCGGAAAATACCCCCCTGGAAAATACCCCCCTAAGTTCAGCCCCACATTCTCAGAAAATTTCAATTTTTCACAAATTTTCAAATTTTTGGGTCACTTGCCGGAGACTCTGGGCGGGTGGGAGCCCCCAAATATTGTCCCAAATTTCTCTCTCAATTTAGAACTTGTTCACGGATGCCCACCGTCTCGAATCCCTTTCCCAGTAGTATCTATTCATTGCCTCAGCTGAGTTTAGCAATCTGAGCAAATTTAAACTTTTTCAAGTTTTGGGTCAGTTGCCTGAGACTCTGGGCAGGTGGGAGCCTCCAAAAGTTGTCTTAAATTCCTCTCTCGCCTTAGAACTTGTTCATGGATGCCTAAATCCTTGAACGATTAGACTGTTTCCCTAGCGGTAACCAGGCATGTTCTACGCACATACCAACAACATTCTTTTTTTATTTTCACATGGGGTCCCAATCTAGCCCATGTCCATCGCTTAGCATTCTAGCCTTAAAAAATAAAGCCCAGATAGTCAGACCCCAACGCTCCAGTCTGAACCCTGAACGCTAAAAATGTCCAAATTTTGTCCAATAATTAATTAAAAATTTGCATCCTGAACCCCTGATAATAATCCACAAACCTTATATGAGGGGGTCACTATGCATTGAAAATAGTGAAAAATGAAATTTGCTCAGAATGCTGGACTGAGCTTATAGTCGTGAATGGTTAGACAAATACTCAGGCGGTAATCATGCACTACACACACGTCAATAATGTTTTTTCATTTTCACATGGGGTCCCATTCTAGCCCACATTTGCCACTTCCATTATATTAAATAAAAAAACACAAGTTTTTTTTAACTGAAAGTAAGGAACGACGTTAAAACTTAAAACGAACAGAAATTATTCCGTATATGAAAGGGGCTGTCCCCTCGTCAACACCTCGCTCTTTATCCTAAAGTTTTTCATTGTTTAAAAAGAATAGAGCTGTGAGAAGGTCAAACTTTAGCCTAAATCGCGAGGCGTTGAGGAGGAGATAGCACCTTTCATATACGGAAAAACTTCTGTTCGTATTAAGTTATAACGTCGTTCCTTACTTTAAGTTAAAAAAACTTGTTTTTTTTATTTAATTTTTGAATGTTTTGGAAAAATTGCAGATTTAGATTTTGGCTCACCGTACATGAATAATTAAAACAAAATTTGAATATTAATTTTACTTTTATTTGGTTAAATGGCTTTCTAGAAACTTGTTTAATTTTATTTACGAACGTTTTTATTCGTAATAAATATACGTAACTTACGAAATAACTTACGTAACGAGTTTTCTTTACGTTAAGTTTTACGTACGTCGAAGAAAAATTATTATTCCGAAGAAAAATTATTATTATACAAAAATTCTCAATTGTAAAGGAAACCTGAAAAAGATTTGGTCCACCATTAATGATATAGTTTCAAAAAATAGAAAATCGAAGTCTAAACCTATTCGCCTTAAATACATAAATGGTAGATTAATTGACCCCTTAAATGCACCTGATGCATTTAATAATTATTTTTCTAATGTTCCTCATACTGACTCCAACTTCTCCTTACAGGCTGTACTCCCTTGCTTCAATTTTAGATCCATATTTTTCTGCCCAACTGATCGCAATGATGTACTTCAGATCATCGGTTCTCTCCCTAATAGTTTTACTCCTGACTGTCTTGGACTAACTAAAAAGCTCCTGAGGACCATACTTCCTTTTTTTTATGAGCCCATCAAGCATATTACCAGCACATCTTTGACCCACGGAGTTTTCCCTGATTTACTAAAGTCAGCCATTGTTATTCCAGTTCTTAAAAATGGCGATCAAACAGAGATATGTAATTATCGTCCGATCTCAATTCTTCCTGTTATATCCAAAGTGCTCGAGAGAATCATCTTCAGACGTCTGTCTCCCTTTCTGTTTGACAGTCAGCACTCCGTATCCTTGATTTCTCCTCACCAATATGGCTTTAGGCCGAAATTCTCAACTTCTCATCTTCTCTAATTGACGCCACACAGTTCATACGCTCACAACTCGACCTTAAAAAAAACTGCATTGGGCTTATTTTTGGATTTTTCTAAGGCCTTTGACATGGTCGATCATAGTATTTTAATAAGTAAATTAAATAGTTACGGTATTCGTGGTGTTGCCCTCTCTTGGTTTTATTCTTATCTATCTGGAAGGGTACAGAGTGTGAGCCTGGGTGGAGTATCCTCTCAGCCCTTACCTGTTCGGAGGGGTGTCCCGCAAGGCTCCGTTCTAGGCCCTATTTTATTTCCCCTATATATCAATGATCTTGTTATAGACCTGGGCCCTTCAGTTTATCCTGCATTATTTGCTGATGACAGCAACTTCTTCATCACTGGCACCAATCTACCATTGGCAATAACCTCTGCCCAAGTCCTTCTGAGCAGAGTCCAGGCGTGGTGCCTTACGAATAACATGACCATTAATAGCAAAAAAAGTCAAATAGTATTATTCAGAACCCCCCTACAAAAAAGACGTTATTCAACCTGCTCTTGGTCTCAGGTACTCCTCCGACATCCTCCCACAAGTGGAGGTTGTCTAAGTTTCTTGGTGTATTTATTGACTCATGCTTGTCATTCTCTAATCATATTTCTTACATAACAGCAATAATTTTGAGACAAGTAGCTATGATTAACCGTGTGAATCATTTTCTTCCTCCTGACATCCTAGTTACCCTCTATTATTCCTTTATTTTTCCTTACCTTTCTTATTGTGGATCAGTTTGAGAAAACACAAACCCGTCCTATACTAAAAAACTAAAATTTGCCCAAAACTGTACCATTAAAGCAGTTTTTCAGCTTCTCAGTCCCTATATTCAACCCGTGATTTATGTTTAGATTTTGGCATATCTCCACTTGATCAAATCATACAAAAAATAAACTTATCGCTTGCTTACTCTGCTTTCCACAATAATCTTCCACCTCAACTACTAACCTATTATAATAGTAATAATTCGGAAGCCCACTATCTCTGTTCATCCAATAGAGCCTTTAAAATTCCTAAATGCGTTCAAGTGCTTCCCAGCAATCTCCCATTTACAAATCTATTATTCAATGGAACAAAATTCCCTCCAGTGTTGAACTAGCCACAAGTTTCTGCAAGTTGTATAAAAATGCAACAATACTTGATAATATAATTTAATCTTTCCATTTTTAACAAGTTTGCTCTAATTACCCATGTTTTATTCTTCTATTTTTTTTTTTTTTTCATTAAAAAGTTATAATCTAGGATATTTATTGTTATTGATGTTTTTGTTATGTTTTTATTCTAATAAAATTTATTTGAATTGAATTGAACGAACTTCTATATTCATATATTTTTAATACGTATATTAGAGGGTTCGCTCCCTAGTCAATACCTTGCTCTTTAAGCTGAAGTTCAAATTTTGTTCCAATTCTTTAAAAATGACCCCATAATCACAAATGCCGTTAATTAGAATAAATAGCTCTTATGAAAGTACTAAATAATCTTTGGCTTAAAGAGCGAGGTATTGACTAGGGGGTGAACCCAATCATATGCGTAATGTTTTCTGTCGTTTTAAGTTTTGATGTTGCTCCTTACTTTCAGTTGAAAAACTTGATTTTTTTATATATATAATTTCTTATCTTTTTTTAAATAATGCTGGGAAATCCGGCGCCCCCTTCATAGCAATGTCCCTTCCCCCATGAAAACTTCCTTCATGGAAAGATCCTCCCACATAACCCCCGACACACCCACCCCCCACCCCCACTACCAGAAAAAATCCCCCCTGAGAACGTCTGTATACTTCCCAATAACCAATACTATATGTTAACATTGGGTAAAGTTCGAAAATTTCAGCCCTCCCCCAGGGACTTCGGGGGATTAAGTCATCCTAAAATACATAGTTATCATATTTTCGATCATGCTGAAAAAAATGGCTATCTCAAAATTTTGATCGGGTGACTTTGGGGAAAAATGAGCGTGGGAGGGGGCCTAGTTGCCCTCCATTTTTTTTGGTCACTTAAAAAGGACACTAGAACTTTTAATTTCCGTTCGAATGAGCCCTCTTGAGACAGTCTAGGACCACTGGGTCAATACGATCACCCCCTGGAAAAAAATAAAATAAACACGCATCCGTGATCTTTCTTCTGGCAAAAAAATACAAAATTCCACATTTTTGCAGATAGGAGCTTGAAACTTCTACAGTAGGGTTTCATATACGCTGTATATGATGGTGTGATTTTCATTACAGTTCTATAGCTTTTAGGGGGTCTTTCCCCCTTTTTTCGAAACTCAGCCATATTTTCTCAGGCGCGTAACTTTTGATGGGTATTACTAAATTTGATGAGACTTATATATTTGAAATCAACATAAAAATCTGATTCTTTTTATGTATCTATTGGTATCAATATCCCGTTTTCTAGAGTTTCGGTTACCATTGAGCCGGGTCGCTCCTTACTTACAGTTCGTTACCACGAACTGTTTGATAATCAGAATTAAACTTAAAAAAAATCCCTAAAATATTCAGGAGATAATCTATTAAGCACTTGGTAAGTAAACACTCCCACCTGATGGTCTTTCACCTGATGAATGTTTAAAGTTCTAAAACTGATAAGACACTAACGCCTGTTCTCTCACTAAACAAACTCACCTAGTTCTCGAAGCGCCTTAAATTGAAGAATCTGCAGTATTTTAATATTTGAAGAAAAATTAGATGCATAAATACAGCAACCATAAATAATAAAAGGATAAAAACAGTATGATATACATTTCTTAAAGCAGTTAAAGGTAACACGTGTTTCAAACGCCGCATCGCTCCAAGACCTCGTGCAAGAAATCATATTTACGAAATTAGAAGAAATTTATTTAGAAGAAATCATTTAGAAGAAATCATATTTATGTGTATCTTCCAACTAAAATTATTATCAACACAAAATCCTAAATTTTTATTTTCAAAAACCTGTGAAAGTGACAAATTTTCAAAGACTATAGAAGCACTATTTACAATTTTTCCTACCCTACAAAAAATCATATAATTTGTCTTAGAAGTATTAACAGCAAGGTAATTCAAGGAGGTAAACACCAAAAGGTTTTCCAGCGTTCGGTTTGCTTTATCCACTAGTTCTTCCAGTGAACGTGCAGAAATCGTCAAAGCAGTATCATCTGCAAATGCTGTAACAGTTGCTTTAGGCATGAAGAACCTCAGAGTATCGACGCATATGAGAAAGAGTAACGGACCCAGGACTGAACCCTGTGGAACTCCACATTTTACAGGATAGACTCCACTAACGATGTTACATAACATTACTTTAGTTGACCTTCCATGCAAATATGATTTAAACCAATCCAAGCAAACATCTTTTATCCCCAGACTAGATAGGCGACACAGCAACAACTCAAAATCCACAGTGTTGAAGGCTTTTTTGAAGTCGACAAAGATCGTTAAAGGAATAAAACCTTTTTCTAGAGCTCCATCGACTACATTCAGAAGATGGTGAACAGCATGGCTAGTAGAATTTTTACTGTGGAATCTGTTTTGGCTGTCACACAATATTCCTAGTTTATCCAAATATTCATAAAGTCTCCTGTGAATTATCTTTTCATAGATATTAGAAAAAATAGTCAATAACGAAATCGGTCGCCGATTCGATAGTTTTATTTGTTGCCTCCTTTATAAAATGGTATTACCTTTGCCAGTTTAAGACCACTAGGAAATTCATCAGTCTTGATTGACAGATTTATCAAATCAAGTAGACAAGGTAATATATAAACTAGGATGGCATTTACACCCCTAATATGAAGCCCATCTATTCCGGCCGAGTTGGACATCAGTCCTTTAACTGTGCTATGGATCTCCTTTGCTGTGCAATTCTCAAACGAAAAACTGCGCCCTTCACCTCAATTATCAATAAAGGACTTCTCCAGATGTCTTCCAGACTTTTAGCTACGTCTTCCTTAATACTTGCGCCTATGTTCGTGAAATATTTTCCGAATTCATCTGCCATTTCCTGTTTATCAGTGATTTCACTTCCATTCACCATGGTTACCATGGTCACCATGGTCACCCATGGTTTTCTTGGCTCATTTTTCTCTTTCCTCATTTTTTTCAGAGGACAAGACACCTCATTTACCGGTTAGAGAATATTCATAAACCTGTTGAACGCTGTAGTTGCATTTTGCTCTTCGCTAACTTCATCCCATGCTATTGTACTAACTTGCTCTTTCAGCTTTCTCAAGTTATTATTTCTCATATATCTATAAACTCTCTTACTTAGGTTTTTAGCCGAAGTTTTATAATACCACTTATCATACAAACAATCGGAAGGAGGTCAGAAGCAGGTTGAAGGAGAACATCACAGAATGCTTGCCTCAATAGATTTGAAGAAACAAATATGTTATCAATTAATGTTGCCGACTGAGCAGTGATACGGAAAGGAATCAGATTCACTTGGTACAAATCATGAGATAATGCAAGATTTAAAAATTCTAAATGAAAACCATTTAAATTCAATAAATCAAAAGTTAAAATCACCCAGAATAACGCATTTCAATCGACAAGACTGGACCCTGCTTAAAAACTGACCAAACTCCTGAAAAAATTCCTCCGGATGAGCAAAAGGGGGTCTATAAACCAGGCAGAAAATTCACTTTTTACTTTACTCTTTTAAATGTTATTCTTTACTTTCATAATAAAGGCGTAGACCAGAAATATTCCCGAAAATCAAGAGGGATTAGATATCAGCTTCTATCTCTTCCCTCCCTAGAACTAACTCTATATTTATCTCAAGGTTCAATGAGAGTTACGATGTTTTGGTATTAAGATGCACTTTTGAGGCATCTGCCCCCCCCCTATACAATGACCGACCATGCCTCCTTCATAATATCTTATGTACAGTTATATAATTTTCTTCGTTCTTTTATTTGTTTTAATTTTCCTTTAGCTTCTCAATTTTACTTTTGGGAGAGAATTTCCTGGGGGGGGGATATTTTCAGGAAGGAATAAGTGAGACCCCCTCTCATTCGATCCGTCTAGTTTGCATCAGATATAAAGGCTTTGCTCTAGCTCAGCCTAAAATCAACAAAAGTCAAGTGGGATTGGATGCAGGGACCAGAAAGGGAAAGTATTTTTGAGGAAAAAATTTGAAATTGTTCATAATCCTAAATAAACTGGATATACCTCAAGGGGAGGACTTGGAGGCCCCTTTCTTCCCCACTTTTGAGGCCAATTTTGGTGGAGGGTGAGGGAGCTCTCACTTTCTTATTGATTAACAATCCAGCATCTTCTATAGTTGCTTGACTTTACTGGCTTCTTGGCTGACTTTACGACTGTTTGATCAGCCTAGTAAATACCCAAATTCTGCATGAATTTGATAATTATAAATAACATCCCAACTATAGTCTCAAAGAGAATTCTGATGGAATTTTACTCTTCATCTAAAGAATTTGTGGATCTTACTGCAACAGACGAAGCTGTTTGAAAACATGTTGAGTTATGCCTTTTGCAAACGAAGTATCAAGAGTGAATAGGTCAGAGCCATTCCCAGATAAAAACCCGTGCATTGCGTTCTGGTAGGATATAAAAGAGCGCACCCAAATGGTGGCAAACCTTGCACAAATGGTTCTTGGACTGCTGGCCATGAGCACAACAGCCAAGCGTATCCTCTCAACGACGGATCTAATTGTCACTATTAAAAGACCCTCAATCACTCCAGGGAGAATCAACCACGCACAGTTCATCCATGGTAACTGCAAGATGATGCAGGGTCAAGCAAAGCTAGAAAAATGATTAAGCCGAAATTTTTTTTCTTTTTTACTTTATAATACAAAACAAATTACGGTCATATTATACATCCTTATTCATTTCAGTAAAAAAAAGAAAATCTTTTCGCCCGCACGCCAGGCCCATGTTCTATGAAAACACGTTTTAAGCGTACTGTTCTACTTCGTCCTGACACGGGTTGATAGGCGATTTATCGGTCTAGGACTAGGATCAAGTAGGAGGCGCATTAATGTGTGAAATTTTCCTTTACTTTCGACGTGAATCTTATATTTTGTAAAAAAAAAACAAAAAAAAACGTAATAGTGGGTTTAAAAGACTTAAAAGGAGTTCTTGGAAAACAAGGCAGAAGTCCCGAAGAGATTTGATTTTAAGAAAGTTATAAAACCTTTGAGTTTCCCCCTCAAAAGTATATTGCTAAGACGTAAGATAAATAAGGTCTATCGCACGTCACACATGGGCTGCTGAAAGTGAGTTCATGAAGTGAGTATGAAGTGAGTAGTGAATATCATGAAAATACGGACATGGATGAAAGCGAACGCTACCGTTCATTCAAACACGTGAAGTTAAAACTCTGAAAAAAGACATTTGTTCCTAAAAATTGTTGAGTGTTGTTGCCTGTGTTATGTTTACCTCTAATTAGCGTAGAACATGTTTTTTTATTATTTATGACGTGCCCTCAGAGTTTTAAAGGGCTTAAATGGACTCGTCAGTTTATTTGGATTTGAACGATACGTCACTCATCATGTTTTGAATAGGTTTGAGCATGGGCGTAGGCAGCATATTGTCTAGGGGGGGGCAGATATTGTCTAGGGGGGGCAGTCAATAGTGTGATGGAGTTTTATCAACTGCTTTTTCCAAACCATCTGCTTTTTCAGCCGTATCTAATGTAAATTTGAAGGTGTAGGGGGGGCAGCTGCCCCCCTCCCTACGCCCATGGGTTTGAGACTCCTTCTGGATAGGAAAAAACGGCGTCGACCGGTGGCGCGCCGTCAAGGACATGCCAACGTCTTCCAGCTGTTAGCCTTTTGCCACCGAAAAGAAAACCGGCGCGGTATCGGGTCTACGTCCAACTGAAACAATTTTATGTTATTAATGAATTTGGTGATTGTGCTCGACTATCCTTAGTTTCTCAGGCCTCTAGCGTGCATTAATTCCATCATATATAGCCAAAAGGTACCTGGGTACTCGGCCATTTTTTAGCATTAATTAAAAAAACTTTCCTAAAAATAAGTTGTTCAAAGAAAAGTAAAGGCCATTTTAAACTTAAGCTCAGCAGATACAAATACCTTTTAAAATTCAAACTCAAAACGATCAGAAATTACTATTAAAGAATAAATGAAACCCCAAACGAACAGAAATTAAATAAACAATCATAACAAAAACATACAACAAGTAATAATATGAACGAATAAATAGATCTTAAAGCGAGTAAGGCTTAGATTGAATATGAAAATCAAGCTTAAAACGAAAAAAAAAAATCCTGTTAAAGTAAAAATGAAACTTAAAACGAACAGAAATTAAATAAACAATCAATGGAAACAAACATACAATATATATTAATGTAAATTAGTAAATAAATCTTAAAACGAGTGAAACTTAAATTGAATATGCAAATCAAGCTTGAAACAAACCAAAATCACTACAAACCAGAGTTTGGGTATGACCTCCTTCTCTCACTGTAAAAGTCTAAAACCTGCTGCGTCATTGGCACTTTACTGAAAACTATATGCGTCTTGAACAGTCTTGGAAAGTGTAAATAACATCAAATTGAACATTTGATGTATAATGATATTAATTGTTGAAAGATTCATCAGTTCAAGAATTTATTTCACTGTAATTTTATTTTTATTTTCAATGCTGTAAGAACTGGAAAAGAAAATATTTGTAATATATTTTGTTTTGTAATATATTTTGTTTTCAGTTAAGCGCCAATTACGCAGTTGGCTTTCGGTTTTTATTAAATAAAAAAAAACAAGTTTTTTTTAACTGAAAGTAAGGAACGACGTTAAAACTTAAAACGAACAAAATTTATTCCGTATATGAAAGGGGCTGTCCCCTCCTCAACGCCTCGCTCTTTACGCTAAAGTTTGACTTTCTCACAACTCTTATCTTTTTAAACAATAGAAAAAGTTTAGCGTAAAGAGTGAAGCGTTGAGGAGGGACAGCCCCTTTCATATACGATAATTTCTGTTCGTTTTAAGTTTTAACATCGTTCCTTACTTTCAGTTAAAAAAAACTTGTTTTTTTTTATTTAATTTTTGAACGTTTTTGAATTAATGCAGGTTTTGATTTTGGCTCACCGAACATGAATAATTACAACAAAACCTTCATATTAATTTTACTTCTATTTGGTTAAATGGCTTTCTCGAAAGTTGTTTAATTTTATTTTCGAACGTTTTTATTAGTAATAAATGTACGTAACATACGAATTAACTCACGTAACGAACTTCTATATTCATATATTTTTATACGTATATTAGGGGGTTCGCCCCCTAGTCAATACCTTGCTCTTTAAGCTAAAGTTCGAATTTTGTTCTAATTCTTTAAGAATGACCCCTTAATCACAAAGGCCGAAAATTAGAATAAATAGCTCTTATGAAAGTACTAAAAAATTTTTGGCTTAAAGAGTGAGGTATTGACTAGCGGGTGAACCCAATAATACACATAATATTTTCTTTTCGTTTTAGGCTTTGATGTTACTCCTTACTTTCAGTTGAAAAACTTGTTGTTTTTTTATTTAATTTCTGCTCTTTTTTTAAATAATGCTGGGAAATCCGGCGCCCCCTTCGTAGCAATGTCCCTTCCCCCATGAAAACTTTCTTCATGGAAAGATCCTCCCACATAACCCACGACCCATCCCCTCCCCCCACCACCAGAAAAAATCTCCCCTGAAAACGTCTGTATACATCCCAATAACAAATACTATATGTTAACATTGGGTAAAGTTCATAACTTTCAGCCCTTCCCCCGGGGACTTCGGGGGATTAAGTCATCGTAAAAGACATAGTTATCAATATTTTCGACCATGCTGAACAAAATGGCTATCTCAAAATTTTGATCGGATGACTTTGGGAAAAAAATTTACGTGGGAGGGGGCCTAGTTGCCCTCCATTTTTTTGGCCACTTAAAAAGGGCACTAGAACTTTTAATTTCCGTTGCAATGAGCCCTCCCACGATCTTTTAGGACCATTGGGTCGATACGATCACCCCAGGGAAAAAAAAAAAAAAAAAAAAATAAGCACGCAACCGTGATCTTTCTTCTGGCAAAAAATTCAAAATTCCACATTTTTGTAGATAGGTGCTTGAAACCTCTACAGTAGGGTTCTCTGATACGCTGAATATGATGGTGTGATTTTCATTAAGGTTCTATATCTTTAAGGGGGTCTTTCCTCCTTTATTCAAAAGTCAGCCAAATTTTCTCAGGCGCGTAACTTTTGATGGGTAAGACTAAACTTGATGAAACTTATATATTTGAAATCAGGATTAAAATTTGATTCTTTTGATGCATCTATTGGTATCAAAATTCCGTTTTTTAGAGTTTCGGTTACCAATGAGCCAGGTCGCTCCTTACTTACAGTTCGTTACCACGAACTGTTGTATTTACAGTTAAGAAAGGAGGCAGTATCAAAACATTGGTTTGTAGTGAAACTATATTCGTCTTGAACAACTTTAAAAAGAGCTAATAAATGAAACTGATGTATAATGATATTAATTGCTGAAAGCTAATCTGGTCAAAATTTTACTATAATTTTAACGTTTATTTTCAATATTAAGTACAAAAGATATTATTTGTAATAAAATTTGTTTTCAGTAAAGCACCAATGACGCAGTAGGTTTTAGACTTTTACAGTGAGAGAAAGCGGTCATACCCAAACTCTTGTTTGTAGTTATTTTTGTTCCTTTCAAGCTTGATATGCATATTCAATTTAAGTTTCACTTGTTTTAAGATTTATTTATTAATTTAAATTAATATCTATTGTATGTTTGTTTGCATTGATTGTTTATTTAATTTCTGTTCGTTTTAAGTTTCATTTATACTTCAATAGGAAAATATTTTTTTTGTTTTAAGCTTGATTTTCATATTCAATCTAAGCATTACTCGCTTTAAGATCTATTTATTCATCCATATTATTACTTGTTGTATGTTTTTGCTATGATTGTTTATTTAATTTCTGTTCGTTTTGGGTTTCATATATTCTTTTGTAGTAATTTCTGGTCGTTTTGAGTTTGAAATTTAAAAGATATTTGTATTTACTGAGATGAAGTTTAAAATGACCATTACTTTTCTTTTAAAAAATTATTTTTCGGAAAGTTTTTTTTTTAAATCAATTTTAATTCGCTTTTTATTGCAAAAATTTTCAATCAATTAAGAACTAATTATTTAATCAGCGAACTTTAAAAGAAAATATAATATTCATAGACGTATCAACAGTGATTTCAAAATAGCAGTATAAAAGTGAAAAAATTGGTTTGTACGAACCTGTGAGTTCTTATTATATGATGTTTGAGCTATTTTTAATAAACTGGCTATCTCAAAATTTTTATTGTATGGGTTAGGGGAAAAAGGGCGTGGGGGGGGATAATTATCCTTCGGTCTCTTTTAAATCTCTAAAAGTGAATTAGAATTTTCTATTTTCAATCGAATCAGCCCTCTCTGAAGTTTATACAAGTATCCCTTTTACAAGAACCATATATCATGGGTGCCCATATGGGGGGGCAGGGGGGGGCTCTTGCCCCCCCTGGCTGAATGATGCTGCCTTATTTTTATATTTTTGTTCTGAGATTTCTATTATATAGAATTAAAAGTAGCAATTAGACGAAGTTTGCCCCCCCCTGGAATTCAGCTTATGGGCGCCCATGCCATATATATCCCCAGAGTATAACTTACAACGCCTGTTTTTGTGCCCTAGGGGGTTGTGTCGACCCCGGAGTTTTAATATCTGATGGTTGAACTATTTTTAACAAAATGATCACCTCAGATTTTTAATGGATTGGTTTATCCATCCGATAAGCCCAAAGGCGTGGATGAGCGGGGCTAGTTGCCCTCTGATCTTTTTTTACTCTGAAAAATGAACTACAACTTTTAAATTCCGTTCAAATGAACCCTCTCTGAAGTTTATACGAGCATCCCTTTCATAAGAACCGCATACGGCCCCAGGATATTGCTTAAAATGCCTGCCCCCAGACCCTGGGGGTATGTGTCGATACCGGAGTTTTTGTTTTCTGACCTTTGAACTATTTTGAAAGAAATGGCTCTCTTAAAGTTCTTATCGGATGGGTTTAAGGAAAATAGGGCGTTGAGAGAGGGTCTAGTTGCTAACCCTCCCATCTCTTTTGTCTCTTAAAAAGTGAACGAGAACTTTCAATTTCCAATCATATGAGCCCTCTCCGAAGTTTATAGGAGCATACCCTCCAAAAGAACCATATATGACCCAAGAGCAATACTTACAACGCCTGCCCCGCTACCTGGGGGGGGGTGTCGACAAAGGAGTTTTTCTTTTCTGACCTTTGAACTATATTCACTGAAATGGCTATATGTAAAGAAGTTTTTGTTATATGATCTTTGAACTATTTTTAACAAAATAGCTACCTCAAATTTTGTGTTTGGGGAAAAAGGTGGACGAGAGAGGGGGGCTAGTTGCCCTCCTTTCACTTTTGACTCTTAAAAAGGGCACTGGAACTATCGATTTTCAATCAAATGAGCCCCCTTTAAAGTATACACGACGACCCCTTCTATACGAAGTGCCTCTGGGAAAAAGAAATAAATGGAGTGTACTGGGAGGCTAGCCGCCCTCCAATCACATTTGACTCGTAAAAAGTGAACTATAACTTTCAATTTCCAATCAAATGAGCCCTCTATAAAGTTTATACGAGCATCTCTTCTATAAGAACCATATATGCCCCCAGGGCATAACTTACAACGCCTACCCCCGGGCCCTAGGGGGCTGTGTCGACACCAGAGTTTTTTGTTATCTGAACTTTAAATAATTTTTAACAAAATGTCTATCTCAAAATTTTTATCTGATGCATTTAGGGCGTGGAAGAGGGGGCGGGGGGGGGGCTAGTTGCCCTCCGATCTTTTTGACTCATAAAAAGTGAACAAGAACTTTCAATTTCCAATCAATGAGCCCTCTCCGACGTTTTTACGAGCATCTCTTCCATAAGAACCATATATTCGCCCAGGGCATAGCTTACAACGCCTGCCCTCGGGCCCTGGGGGGCTGTGTCGACCCTGGAGTTTTCGTTATATTTTCTTTGAACTATTTTTAAATAAATGACTACCTCAAAGTTCTTATTAGATGGGTTTGAGAAAAAAGGGCGTGGAGGGGGGGACTAGATGCCCTTCAGTCTCTTTTGACTCTTCAAAAGTGTACTAGAAATTTCAAAGCAAATGAGCCCTCTTTGAAGGTTATACGAGCATCATTCCATAAGAACCTTATATGCCCCCAGGGCATAACTTGGAACGCCTGCCCCCGGGTGCTGTGTCGACACCGGAGTTTTTAATTTATGATCTTTGAACTATTTTTAACGAAATAGCTATCTCAAAATTTTTATTGGATACGTTTGGGAAAAAAGAGCGGGGGGGGAGCTGTGTACCCTCTGATATCTTTTGATGTTAAAAAGTGAACTAGAACTTTCAATTTCCAATCAAATGAGCCCTCTGAAGTTTATAAGAGTAATCCCTTTTTAAGAACCATATATGCCCCCAGGGTATAACTTATAACCCTTGCCCTGAAAACTGTGGGGGGGGAGTGCTGCTCAAAGATATAATTTCCATAACTTTCAACTACGTTGAACAAAATGGAAATCTCAAAATTTTGATTGGATGTGTTTGGGGAAATGATAGGCGTGGAAGGGGTGTTAGTTGCCTTCCAATCACTTTTGACTATTATTAAAAGGCACTAGCCATTTAAGTTTCCAATCAAATGATCCCTTTTTGAAGTTTCTACGACAACGCTTTCTATAAACAGAAACCTTATATGCCCCGAGGGCATAACTTACAACCCTTGCCCTGAGGGTTTTGAGGGGGGAGGGTTGTCATCCTCAGACACCTAATTTCAATTTTCAACTACGTTGAACCAAATGGCTATCTCAAAATTTTGATTGGATGTGTTTGGGGAAAAGGTGGGCAAGAGAGGGGGGGGTAGCTACCCTCTAATCACTTTCGACCATGGGCGCCCATGAGGGGGGGCAGGGGGGGGGACTCCCGCCCCCTGGGGGAATGATGCGGCCTTTATTTTTATATTTTTGTTCTGAGCTGTCTATTATATAGCATGAAAAGTGCCCCTTAGATGAGGTTTGCCCCCCTGGAATTCAGCTTATGGGCGCCCATGCTTTCGACTATAAAAAAGGGCACTAGCCCTTTGAATTTGCAATCGAATGGGTCCTTTTTGAAGTTTCTATGACAAAGCTTTCTAGAAAAACCTTATATGCCCCCAGGGCATAACTTACAACCCTTGCCCTGTGGGCTGTGGGGGAGTTTCCTCCTCAAAAACATAATTTCTATCCGGAAATCAACTACGCTGAACAAAATTGCTATCTCAAAATTTTGATTGGATGTGTTTGGGGAAATGGTGGGCGTGGAAGGGGTGTTAGTTGCCTTCCAATCACTTTTCACCCTTAAAAGGGCACTAGAACTCTCGATTTCCAATTGAATGAGCCCCCTTTGAAGTTTCTACGACGACCCAACGCTATAGCGTTGCCCTCTGATTTTAAGACAGGACACATAGACATGTGCACCAAATACTTTTGTCTGTGGTTGAAAATAACGAGACATGTGCACCAAATACTTTTGTCTGTGGTTGAAAATAACGAGACATGTGCACCAAATACTTTTGTCTGTGGTTGAAAATAGCGAGAAGCAAGCCTCTAATTTTTTTCTATCTATAACTAAACATAAACGCCATCTCCAAAACCATATTTTAAACAATTCAAATAGAAAGATTTTTATCTATTGTTTATTTTAGGTAATTGTATAACTTCAAAATGGTCATCAGGAATCCAACTACATTGACGAGGCTTGGTTCAATGCCAAACTTATTGAACACAAAGAAAAAGGATCTTTTCAGGTTTGTCTGGCAATCTTGCGCAAAATTGCTTTCTGAACTGAACACTAAGGCTAGCAACAAATAAAATGTATTCAACACTTTCAAAGTATTAGGCTATAGGAGCAGTCATTTAAGCAGTAAAATTATAGTTGAGGGGCTTCTAGCCTATCGGTAAATTTCTACCAAATCATATTATTGAGTTAGGAATAAAGTGAATACACCATTTGATGACTTTTTTTATGCTGATTACAAATATAATAGGCCTAATCATTTCTATTGGAAATGAATTTCAGCCCCCCCTATATATGCCAATTCAGGGTATATATTAATACATTAGAGGGAGGGTTAAAGTTTAAACTTACCTCTCATTTACATCAGAAACAGAATTTGCCCCCACCCCCCTAATGTAGAAATATATACCCTGAATTGGCATATAGGCAATAGGGGGGGGGGGGCTGAAATTCATTTCCAATAGAAATGATTATTCAGCATAAAATATTCGTAATCAGCATAAAAAAGGCATCAAGTGGTATATTCACTTTATGCATAAGTCAATAATATGATTTGGTAGAAATTTACCAGCCTATCTATCATGGAAACTAACTAAGGTAGTTGAGTTAGGTGAATCAAAACTTTCAGGAATGACTTCTAGGCCAGAAACATACCCCAGGAAGATATTTTGAAGTAGCTGACAGAACCCAACCCCTGTCCCCAAATAGAATTCTACCTGGTAAATTTTTCATTGTTCATATTATTGACTTACAAATAAAGTAAACATACCACTCAATGCCTTTTTTATGCTCTTTCCAAATATAATAATCATTTTGGTAAAATTCTTCTTTAGCTAGGCCTACTTTTGGCTGGGACTCCACCCTTTGACTATTGGAAAAAATTACTTTATAAGCTTATAAAGAATGGTACTATCCAATCTCCTTATAGGCTAACTAAAAACATTTTAGTCATCTAGTTAGAAAATTTGGCCTATCCTTAGGCTATAGGAGAATCTATATTTGCCAACTAGTTGACAATAGCCTAAATGTTGCCCCAGCAAAACTTTCTGGTAAATTTTCACCAAATCATATTATTGACTTACAAATAAAGTGAATATACCACTCAATGCCTTTTTTTATGCTGTCAGAAATGAATTTTACCCCACCCCTATATATACCAATTCAGGGTATATATTTGCACATTGGGGGGGAGTGACAAATTTTATTTCTGATGTAAATGGGAAGCAAGTTTAAACTTTACCCGCTAATGTGCAAACGTATACCCTGAATTGGTATATAGGGGTGGGGGTAAAATTCATTTCTGACAAAAATGATTATTATATTTGGAAAAAGCATAAAAAAAGGCATTGAGTGCATGGGCATAGGGAGGGGGGCAGCAGCCCCCCCTAGACATTCAAATTTACATTAGATATGGCTGAAAAAGCAGTTGATAAAAGGCCCTCCATCACACTATTGACTGCCCCCCCCTAGACAATATGCTGCCTACGTCCATGATTGAGTGGTATATTCACTTTATTTGTAAGTCAATAATATGATTTGGTAAAAATTTACCAACTTTCCTTTTCCAACTAGTTGACTAATAACTTCTCCCCAGCAACACTTAAATTTGTCAACTAGTTGACAATAAATGTTGCCCCTGCAAAACTTTCATTTTCCAACTAGTTGGCTAATAACTTATCCCCAGAAAAACTTTCATTTTTCCAACTAGTTGACTAATAACTTCTCCCCAGAGACACTTAACTAGTTGGCAAATATAGATTTCTCCTATAGGAATGGGAAAAATTTTTTCAACTAGATGGCAAAAATATTTTTAATTATAAGGAGATTGGATAGTACCATTTTATATAAGCTTATAAACTAATTTTTTCTAATAGTCAAAGAGTGGACATCCCTTTTGGCTAGGCCTATCTTGGAAAAGGATTGGATTAGGAAAATGAAACTTTCAGGGATGGGTTTACAGGCTAAAGTACAGCTTGGGAAGGTATTTTGAAGTACCTACCTCCACTTCTTCTCCCTCTAGAGGGTCCTGAAATTTGCCTACATGATAGGTCTATGTCTATTAAAATTTTGACAAAGCATCATTTTACCTTAATTTTCAGTTATCAGTTTCTTTTTCTCTGGCTTTAGTTCTTAAAAGTAATTCCTGTTATTTGAGTAGAATTTAAGCCATATCAATGTTGTTTTTTTCAAATTTAGGAAATATATTTGCATATCTTTAAAACCTTATAAATTGTGATTGAGTAAAGTTTTGAAGCTGAAAACAATTTTGCTATACTTCATTTCAGCAGAAGATTTATTTTGCAAAGTTTCACTTTTATAACACACAGATTTTTAAAGGTCATCAAAAGTTAGGACCCTCTAGAGGGAGAAGGAGTGGAGGTAGGTTGTTCAAAATACCTTCCTGGGACATATCTTAGCCTGTAGTCCCATCCCTGAAATTTTCATTTTCCTAACCTAACCCCTTTCCAAGATAGCCAAAAGTAGCTAAAGTAGAATTTTACCTTTTGTTGTTTATGTTATTGACTTATGAATAAAGTAAACACACCACTCAATGCCTTTTTTTATGCTCTTTCCAAATATAATAATCATTTTGTCAGAAATGAGTTTTACCCCCACCCCTATATATACTAATTCAGGGTATATATTTGCACATTCGGGGGGGGGGGGAATTTTTATTTCTGATGTAAATGAGAGGTAAGTTCAAACTTTCTCCCACCCTCCCTCAAATATGTAAATATATACCCTGAGTTGGTATATATAGGTGTGGGGGTAAAATTCATGATAAATTTTTCACAATTCATATTATTGACTTACAAATAAAGTAAACATACCCCTCAATGCCTTTGTTTATGCTGTTTCCAAACATAATAATCATTTTTTTGGAAATGAATTTTACCCCCACCCCTATATATACCAATTCAGGGTATATATTTGCACATTAGGGTGGGGGTAAATTTTAGTTCTGATGTAAATGGAAGGTAAGTTTAAACTTTACCCTTACCCCCCTAATGTGCAAATATATACCCTGAACTGGTATGGGCCTAGGCCTATACAGGGGTGGGGATAAAACTCACTTTGAGCAAAAATGATTATTATATTTGGAATGAGCATGAAAAAGGGCATTGAGTGGTAAGTTTACTTTATTGTAAGTCAATAATATGAAGTGCAAAAAATTTACCAAATTCATTTCTGACAAAAATGATTGTTATATTTGAAAGGACCATTAAAAAAAGGTATTGAGTGGTATGTTTACTTTATTCATAAGTCAATAATATGAACAACAAAAATTTACCTTCAACCTTGATGAGCTATACCAATCTTTACATTTTCAATAAAAATGAAACCTTATAGAAATATTGTCTGCTTAAATAAGGCACAAGAAAAATATTTTGAGCTTCATGCCTATGCTCAATCCCAATTTATAGGGCTTTAAAGATCTGTGTATCAGTTTGTTAAACTTTGGAAAAATATTTTTTATGGTTTAAAACGCTAGGGTATAAGACCTTTTTTTTTAGGAAAGACCACTTTTCTTTGGCATTCCAGAAAAATAGTAATGGGTTCTTGGACCACCCCTATTTACTACAGCAAAATGCAATGTAACAAGAACTCCACCTTCTTGGTCAAATTTCACCAATAATTTGTCAGCATAAATTAAGAATATTGTCTCTGTTTTGACAAGCAATTGAAAAGAAAAAAGTGCATCTAATATTTGTGATTTATAGAATAAATATCAAGCAATGAAAGTTATGTTTTTAGAATCAACAGAAAACCTGCTTTTTGCTAGTATATGAATGACCTTGACACACTGAAATGATATATACATCAAAATAGGACAATTGGTTTTTCCAAAAAAAGGTCCTTGTAGGCAAACCAATAAACTAATAATTTCAAGTGTTTGATCTTAAATAATTTTAATGAAAACCATATTAATGTATAGCTTAGATTATTAGCTTTTCTCTGATATATGCAACTCTTCTCAATTCCTCTTTGGTAACAAAATGTGAGAGTTTTAGTTTTACATAATTTAACTCCATTGGGTACTGGTTTTTTACTGTACTAAAATAACAGGAATTATATATTTAAAAACTTAAGGCAGTAAAGAAGAGATTGAAAATCCAAAATTAGGCCCAAGATAAAATTTTTGTCAGCATTTAGATGGACATAGATCTGTCATGTATGTAATCTTCAAAGCAATAGGAACAAAAACTTTCATTCCTGAAGGATATAGTCACCTAGATTGAGAATTGGTTTCAAAATAGCAAGAAGCCTATAAACTAGAGCTTTACCATTAAATAATTTCCCATGCTGCACTGCTGTTGGTAATAGCCTATAGGTGGTTGGCCACTTCTTAAAGAAACATGCAGTATTATTGCTATATTCCCACTCTCCAGAAGCAATAACAGTAAATATTTAGAGCAGAGGCTCTCCAGAAAGAGACATGCCAAAGTAAAGAGAGGCCAATAGGGTAAAAAACCAGTATCCAATTGAGCAAAATTATGTAAAACTGAAATGCTCACACCTTGTTACCAAAGAGGAATTGGGGAGAATTGCATATATCAGAGAAAAGCTGATAATCTAAGCTATACATTAATATGGTTTTTATTAAAATTGTTTAAGATAAAACACTTGAAATTGTTAGTTTACTGACTTATCTACAAGGAACTCTTTTTGGAAATACCAATTATTCTATTTTGATGTATATATCTTTTTAGTGTTTCATTTATATTCACATATTATAATATAAAGCTGATTTTGTTCTGATTCTAAAAATGTAACTTTTATTGCTTGATATTTATTCTATAAATGACAAATATTAAATATAATTTTTTCTTTTTAATTGCTTGTCAAAACAGAGACAACATTTTTAATTTATGCTGAAAATTATACCAAGAAGGTGGGGCTCTTCTTACTACCCTCACATTGCATCATGCTGAGGTAAAATAGGGGTGGTCAAAAAATCCATCTCTATTCTAGAATGCCAAAGAAAAGTGGTCTTTCCCAAAAAGAGGTACTTTACCCTACTTCATGTTATAGTGACCACAATTTGTTTTTGATATGTAATGAAAATGGTTTTCTGTGTCCATTTGGAGATAATCAGCTTTGCCTGAGCAAGAGAAACTACTTTGCAGGTATATTTTAATCAAATATTTAATATATAAGGTGGTTAGGTTCTGCTTTCTAAAATTCTGGGTAGCCTGCTTTCCATAATTCTCCATTGTATTTTTCATAATTTTGTTACTAAAGTATTATATTTTCATCATATTTTGGTATAATTCATTCTTTGTTATTTTTTCTCTAACAATATAATTATTCCTTTATAATATGCAGCATATTTATATTGATCAGATTATCATGTTTCCTTCATTTCTATTCACATTTTTAACTTATTTGAAATAGTACTTTTTATCCAAAAAGAGCATAAAATTAGCAGTATGAAAATGTCTCTTTTTTTTAGCATGTTCCCCTTCTGGGGAGCTATTTTGCACATTTACTAGAAAAACTATAAAATTTGGCACTAATTTAGTGGTTAGCCCCCTCAGAAGGAAACTTGTTAATAAGACAGCTCTTACTTCATAATTTACAGAAAAACTATAGTTAACAAATATTCTTGCTACTTCTACTTTCATTCTCTTTTTATCCACTTTTTTGTTGGTTCTATTTTTGTGTCTGGCCCCCTCAAAAGGAGACAGTGTAAAATTTGTAAAACTAATGTAGGAAATTCTAAAATAATTACTTATTGCTAAAAGCACTTCACCCCCCCCCCCACTAATGTGCACATATATAGTCCAGAAAAAAAAATTAAAGATTTATGGGGAAAAAGTCCCTTCTAAAATTAATTTTCATCTCTCTGAACTCCCAAATACAACTGCCAACAATTTGAACTTGTACCTACCTTCCATCATTCAAAGTTTTTCCCCTTTCACTGACTCAAGTCCAACTATTCCTCCCAATACCTTCTTCCCCCTAATTTTCCCCTCTGACATTTAAAATAAAATCCTAAAGCTTAGAAAATCAAGCACTTGCCCCTTGAACATCCCAATTGACTTAATTATAGCCTTTTCAGACAAAATTGCTGGACCTTTATCAAATATTTTCAACCACATTAAAAAATTTGGTTAAGTTCCTAGTTGCTGGAAACAAGGTTTTATAACACCTATCCCAAAAAAATCTACCAATCTGGCTTAAAGTTTAAATTTGTCCCCATATTGATGTCCAATAGTTTAGTAATTTAAGGAAAACTTCCACTACCCATTACCTTCTGCATTTATACATACCATTGTAAGTAACCTTGAGAAACCCAATGTTTGGCTAAACCTTGTCTTAGTTGATTTCCAAAAAGCTTTTAACCTGGTTGAACACACCACCCTAATTTGTTTACTACAGTTTAACTTTGAGCTTGATCCTCTGTTAGTAAATATTGTTTTGTTGTTTCTTTTAAATAGATCTTAAGTTGTCAAATACAAAAATATTTTCTCTAACCTCCTCCCTATTTACTGTGGAATTCCTCAAGGAACCTTATTGGGACCACTCTTATTTCTAGTTATTATTAACAATATTTGTAAGGAATTCCCCCAAAGGGGGAAGCACATGAAATGCAATAATAAACCTTTGCATGGAAAACATTTTCCCCAAAAGACACTCCCTTTCATATACTGTTTCTGAACCTGTTCCTATCTTGTCCCCCATCTTTTGATTTACCTCAAGGTATGAAAAAACTTTTGTTCCCTTCATTACTGATAAAACAAACCACTAGTTTTTCTCTTTCTTTTTTTGGTACTGGTGATACCCAAGTTTTTTGACATTTTGCTGCTTAATATTTTTGACTAATGAATAGTTTTGCCATTCTGATATTCTTTTGTTTTGCATTGTTTTGCCAGTTTTTTAGTTGTTTGCTTTATTTATGTTTTTTTTTTTGGTTTTATGACTTGAAAATGCAAATTTGGTTCTTTGGGGCTTGTGATAGACATTTTTTGCAATAAATATCTTGTCTTATCACTTGTTAATCCATGAAGTATGTCACAGGAACATTAAAAGTGACCCCCTCAAATTCTGAACCCATATTTTGGAAGAAGCTAAGAATCTAAGTATGAAAGTAGATTCTGCCAAATCAAATATAACAACAATAAATTTCTTGAAATCCACTCCTGTTTTCCTAGACCCTATCCCACCCAAAATGCTAGTGAAACACATTAAACTCCTTGGTGTCACAATTTCAAATAGTATTAATTGGGACATGCATGTTTCAAATATTGTTAAACAAGCAAATGTTCCACTATCCATGTTAAAACTTTTAATTGCCCAAAGATGCATTCCCTCCATGTTTATTTATCATTTGTCAGGCCGCTATTGGAATATGCATGTCTGGCCTGGCATATGCAACTTTCAAGTGAACTTAGCAAAAAAATTGAGTTTGTTCAAAAGCATTCACTCAGGATTATCTTCAAAGAAAGCAAAATCCCATTCACAGCGCAATCACGCTGTCTAAGTAAAGAACAATGTTGGCACAATGTATTATTTATTTTTTTGTTTTTTGGTTTTTTCATACCACAGCACTTCGTATCGAAGGAGTTGTTGTAGAAACATCGAAAAGTGCCCATTTGATTGGAAATTGGAGTGGCTAGTGTCCTGTTTAATAGTTGAAAGTGATTGGAGGGCAACTAACACTCCTTCCACGGCCACCATTTCCCGACACACATCCAATCAAAATTTTGAGATAGCCATTTTGTTCAACGTAATTGATTTTCTGATAGAAATTATGTTTTTGAGTAAAATACTCCCCCACAGCCCTCAGGGCAAGGATTTTAAGTTATGCCCTGGGGGCATATAAGAACAATGTTGTCACAATGTGTTATTTATTTATTTTTCCTTTAGACCAGGGCACTTTGTATTGAAAAAGTTGTCATAGAAACTTTGAAAAGGGCTCATTCAACTGGAAATTAGACTGGCTTGTGTCCTTTTTAATAGTCAAAAGTGATTGGAAGGCAACTAACACCCCTTTCACACCAACCATTTCCCAAAACACATCCAATCAAAATTTTTGAGGTAGACATTTTGTTCAGCGTAGTTGATTTCCACTTAGACAATATGTTTTTGAGGAGGACACTCCCCCACAGCCCTCAGGGCAAGGGTTGTAAGCTATACCCTGGGGGCATATAAGGTTTTTGTGGAATGCATTGTCGTATAAACTTCAAAAAGGGCTCATTTGATTGGAAATTAAGGATGACGAACCCCCCCGAGCCCCCAGGACAAAGGTTGTAACTTATGCCCTGGGGGCATATAAGGTTTTTATAGATAGTGTTGCTGTTGGCTCATTCAATTGGAAATTGAGAGGGCTAGTGCCCTTTTTAATAGTTGAAAGTGATTGGAAGGCAACTAACACCCCTTCCACGCCCACCCTTTCCCCAGACCCATCCAATCAATATTTTGAGTTAGCCATTTTGTTTCATGTAGTTTAAAGTTCAGAAAATTACATATCTCAACTCGACGGTCCCCCCACAGTTACCAAGGCAAGGGCTTTAAGGCTTGCCGTGATTGCGTAATAGGTTTTTATTGAAAGTTTGGTCATAAATTTGCCAAAAAGGGCATAGTCGAAGAAGCGACGAAATGGTACGGGCCCTTTTTAATAGCTAAACGCAGGTGGTAGGCTCCAAACTTCTCTCTTACACCCATCATATCCCCAATCACGTATCCTCAGAATTTTTAGATAGCTATTATGTTCAACGTAATTGAAATTTTTGTAAATTATGTATTTGAGGATGACAATCCCCCCCCTCCACAGCCCTCAGGGCAAGTGTTTTAAGTTATACCCTGGGGGCATATAAGGTTTTTATTGAAAGCGTTGTCTTAGAAACTTAAAAAGGGCTCATTCAATTGGAAATTGAAAGGGCTAGCGCCTTTTTTAATAGTTGAAAGTGGTTGGAGAGCAACTAACACCCCTCTCACGCCTACCATTTTCCCAAACACATCCAATCAAAATTTTGAGATATCCATTTTTTTCAATGTAGTGTGAAAGTTCTGGAAATTAGGTCTTTTAGGATGATAACCCCCTCAAGGCAAGAGTTGTAAGTTATGCCCAGGGGACATGTAAGGTTTATATAGAAAGTTGTTCTAGAAATTTCAAAAAGGGCTTGTTTGGTTGGAAATTGAAATTGCCCTTTTTAATAGTCGAAAGTGAGTGGAGAGTAATTAACCCCCCTCTCACACCCACCATTTTCCCAAAAACATTCAATCAAAGTTTAGAGATAGCCATTTTGTTCAACGTAGTTGAAAGTTCTGGAAATTATGTATTTAAGGATGACGAACCCCACAGAGCCCCCGGGGCAAAGGTTGTAAGTTATGCAATGGGGGCATATAAGATTCTTATAGATAGAGTTGTCAAGAGGGTTCGAGCTGTAAAAGTTCAAGAGGGGCTCATTCAATTGGAAATTGAGAGGGCTAGTGCCCTTTTCAATAGTCGAAAGTGATTGGAGTTTAACTAACCCCCCTCTCACGCCCACCCTTCCCTCAAACACATCCAATCAAAATTTTCAAATAGCGATTTTGTTCAACGTAGTTAAAAGTTCTGGAAATTAGGTCTTTGAGAATGACTACCCCGCCCCCCACCCCTCAGGACAAGGGCTGTAAGTTATGCCCTGGGGGCATATAAGGTTTGTATTGAGAGTGTTGTTGTAGAAACTTCAAAAGGGCTCATTTGATAGGAAATTGGAAATTGAAAGGGCTAGTGCCATTTTTAATGGTTGAAAGTGATTGGAGAGCGACTAACGCCCCTCTCACGCCCACCATTTCCCGAAAAATATCCAATCAAAATTTTGAGTTAGCCATTTTGTTTAACGTTGTTGAAAGTTCTGGAAATTAGGTCTTAGACAATGACAACCACCCTAAGAGCCCTTAGGGTAAGGGTTGTAATTTATGCCCTGGGAGCACATAAGGTGTTTATAGAAAGCGTTGTCGTTTCATGGGCAGCGCAATCGCGCTGCCTAAGTAAAGAACGATGGTGGCACAATGTATTATTTTTTTTTGTTTAAGAAAAATTTTCCATACCAGGGCACTTTGTATTGAAGGACTGGTCGTAGAAACTTCGAAAAGTGCTTATTCGATTGGAAATTGGTTTGGCTTGGGCCCTTTTTAATAGTCAAAAGTGATTGGAAGGCAACTAGCACCCCTTCCACGCCCACTATTTCCCCAAACACATCCAATCAAAATTTTGAGATAGCCATTTCGTTCAGCATAGTTGTGCAATTTAATGTCTTTTTGTACTGTATCTTTTTAAAGATGTTTGATTATTAAGGCAAGCCCAATTTCTAAAAATGATATCGACTAATCTTCAAACTTTTGGTTTTATTTTTTAAGGTTTTTGAATTGTTGTAATACCGTGTTAAAATATAAAAACATACTTCTGCAAATACCTGTTTTTTGCTCTTTAGGCAATTGAATATCTTTTTATACTCAGATGTATTCAAAGATATGTCATTGTTACCAATAGTCCCATTTCTAACAACGATTTCTACTAAGCTTCAAACTTTTTGTTTTCTTTTTTAAGGTTTTTGAATGTTGTAATCTCTTGTCAAAATATATGCAAATATTTTTGCAATTACCAGTTTTTTACTCTTTAAGCAATTTAATATAAACTTCTCCATAAAAGAAAATCTTCAATTTTTCCACCTAAGTGTGACAACGTCATTGCAATAATGATGTATATAAATGTGACGTCACTAACATATTTTTTTTCTTAAAAAAATGGCTCTTAACGAATTTTCTCAAACTTCTGACCTATCTAGATCGTTTTTTTTTAGGCCAGAATATCTTAAGATGCCAATTTTCCCGAAAACATTATGGAGCCGTTGTAGAGAAAAAATACATACATACATAAATATACAATTATTGCTCGTTTATATAGATAGTGTATGTGTGTTTAGAAAGACAAATGTCAATAGCATTTTTACAATTTTCAGGTTAAAATTGTTTTTATTAGAATAAATAGCAGGAATTAGCACTTTCCTGAGGCATGATAGCTTCTGCTGCTTAAAAAAGACACTGGAATGAACTTGAATCAGCCCTTACACAAAATTCTACAACCACTGGTTCAATATAACCAGTCCCGAAAAAAAAGAACAAAACAATAAATAAAATCGCATCTGTGGCCTACCCTCTCGGGAAAAAAATGTGAAATTTCATATTTTTGTAGATAGGGGCTTGGAGCCTATGCACTAGGGCTCTCAGATATGTCGAAATTTAAACTGTCATTTTCTCAAAGATTGCATATCTTTCTCTGAGTATCTCCCTGTTTTTCTAAAAATATACAAATTTTCTTATGCTAGTAAATTTTGGCTGGTAAATTCACAGTACAAAAATTAGCCATAAAAAATGAATGCTTTTGATGTATAAATGCTATCATTTTTTTCAGAGCTTCTGTTTCTGTTAACAAAGGCAGTTCTTCACTTACCGCCTATTATTATGGATGGTTTGATATCCTGCATTTTGTATAATTCGCCTGTATTGTCGTATTTTTTAAAAGTTTTACTTTCTCCTTATATAAATTTCCTTGTCTAATTGGGCACATAAAGAAAAAAAAAACGAAAAAGTTACTAATTGAAAATATCTTCTGGGTCTGTGTAACCCAAAAGTGACTGATTTAGGGGGAAATTCTCTCCATATATGTTTTTTTCCTGTTTAATTTGGATTTTATTTTCTTTTTTTATTCATTGTAATGTCTGTTCACTTGAGGTTGACTTTTTGTTTGTAGCATTTTTGAACCCTTATATAGGCTTATTTTTTCTCATTACTTGCTTAAAATCCAGTAAACACGCGATAAGCGAAGTTTAGTTAATGCTAATGAAATGAAACAAAATATGATGAAAATATAATAGTTCAGAAACAAATTTGGGATATATATTTGCACATTAGGGGGTTGGGGTGGGGGTAAAGCATAGCTATATTAAATGCATAACCTAACCTAGGTACCTTTTTTTGCCCCTTCAACCCGAAAAAACTAAATTTTAAATCTTTGTCATGGAGTGAACAATACCTCACTATGCAGTGAAAACCTGTTTTTCATCTAGCATCTTTGACATTTTGATGCGGTCATTCCCGCTTGTTTTCTGGATTCTTAACAAGTACCTTTTTCTCTTGTCAGTTTACTTTGATTGGAAAACTTTTGTTATTAAAAATTCGAGTATTTCTTTGTTTTATTCATCAAACCAATTGCAAAACGTAATTTTTGGGTTGGTTATTCTATATGATGTAAAAAGGCACCAATGGGATTCGAACCCATGATCTCCTGCTTACTAGGCAGGCGCTTTAACCAACTAAGCCATGGCGCCTTGAATGTTTAAGTGAAATAACTTTAAATTGATGTTTAATGTAATGGAATTTGGCACTAGTTAATTTGTTCAGTACTATAGGATAGGCTAGCTAAAGAGAGGCCGTGGCGTAGATACACGGACAAATGGTGTATATGTCTGTTGCCTGTGGATGACAGGACGGTCAAGGCTCAATATAGGGCAGAGGTAAGAGGAGGAAAAGAAATACATTATGAAATAATATTGCCGCGGGTAAGGTAGGAAGTGAGGTTACTAGTTTTCCCCCCTTCTACCTTGCTTCCCTCGTTCTGCTTCAACAAGAATCCCCTCTTCTTACCCCAATAAAATTATCACTGAAATATATTGAATAACTTTTGTCCTGTACATTGTTGATATTGTTAAATAAGCGAACCTCCCCTCCCCCCTTTACCTTACAATTGCTTAATATTTATTTTACAGATTTTTTAGCTTTCTTTTACAGTTTTTTTTAAACTAAATTGTGTTTTTTTTTAATCAAAAGAGTTGTCCTTGTGTTTTTTATTTGTCTTGTTATCTTTTAATACTGCAAGTTTTGATTCTTTTGACATTTTGATAAAAAAACAACAACATTATATTTGCTTGTTTTTTTATGTGTGTGTGTGTGTTTATTGAGTCTATAAGTGCAAATTAGGCCCATGTGGACGTAGGCCTATGATAGTCATTTATCATATAAAAATCCTATCTTGTCTAGTTTCGTTGTGGAACCAGGAGTTGAGTAGTGCTGTGTTTTTTATTTGTCTTGTTATCTTTTAATACTGCAAGTTTTGATTCTTTTGACATTTTGAAAAAAAAAAAAAACATTATATTTGGTTGTTTTTTTTATGTGTTTGTGTGTGTTTATTGAGTCTATAAGTGCAATTGTGTTTAAACTAAATTGTGTTTTTTTTTTAATCACAAGAGTTGTCCTTGTGTTTTTTATTTGTCTTGTTATCTTTTAATACTGCAAGTTTTGATTCTTTTGACATTTTGATAAAAAAAAAAAAAAACATTATATTTGCTTGTTTTTTTATGTGTGTTTGTGTGTTTATTGAGTCTATAAGTGCAAATTAGGCCCATGTGGACGTAGGCCTATGATAGTCATTTATCATATAAAAATCCTATCTTGTCTAGTTTCGTTGTGGAACCAGGAGTTGAGTAGTGCTGTGTCGTATGCCTGTTTGTATGGATTAGTTTAAGGGGTTTATCGGCTTATCCTACGATAACATGATATCAAATGGTAAGGTAAAATAACCTAGACTTGGATGATGCAGAGGATTACTGTTGTTGATAAAACAGTTTGCGAAATGAATGAAAGGTTCAGTGTGCAAGAATAGGCTTAGGGATAGTAATACTATTAAGAAGACTAGGAATAATTAAGGCTTGAACAACCTGGGTAGTATTATCTGCAAGGATGGTGGATTCAGTGCTACTACTGCTAACAACTCACCGCAGCACCAAGCCGCTTGAGGCACCAAGCCGCAACACAGCTACGCACGCTCCTCCTCCATCCTAATCTATTCAAAGCCTCCCTCTTTACACCCTCCCAGGAAGTTCCCATTTCCCTTGAATCTTTCCTTACGGCATCCTCTCACACTGACTGTGAATAACCTGCTTTCCGTTTAGCTCTAGATGGTTGGCCTAAAAGGGTGATCTTCGGCAATCTGTCATCCTTCATCCGCAGAATGTGTCCTAGCCATCTCAACCTTTCTCTCAGTATAGCCCTAGAAAGTTGGATTGAACCACATCCACCCGCAGAAAGCGAGTGGATGCAGTGAAGGTGTAAAAAAGTAGAATATCCAATGCCTAGGATGTTGGTTTATTCGCAGCTGAGAAAACTTTGTAAATAATAGGGAAATAACTAACGGAACTAAAGATTACAATATTGGGAGCCATGGTCATGACAGAGGTCAAGTCTGAAACTTTGGTGCTTCGAAAGGCTGAGGAAAATGTGTTAAATGATTTCCAAAGGAAATTTGTAAGGATAATTTTTGTGAACTCGTTTGACTGGCCGTATATCAAAGTTTGATCCCACTTTTAGGGCCATAATGAAATTTATGGATGACAGACTGCCAAAGATTGTGTCTTTTGGCCATCCATCTGGGCTCAAAGCAGATCATTCCCGAATGGGGTAAGCGGAGGTCACAAGAAGGGACTTAGAGGAAATCAAAACCACATGGAAGGGGGGCAAAGAGTGAAGCTTTGAGCGGTATGGGGTGGAGGGGGAGCAGCGCAGCTCTGTTAGCCTCAGACGGCTTAGTGTTGCAGTGAATTGTTAGTATCGGTAGTAGTATCAGATTCTCCAATCAATGCTTTCTCAACTATAATAATTGCTTGAGTCACAATTACGCCTCCCTCTCCTAATGGGGCCAGATATAGCCCTAAACTATGCACAAAAGTTTGGCTTTATTTGGTATTATGAACCAACTATTGATGAGAAATAAGCACAAAAGATAACAGTAAACAAAAAAAATAGACAAACTTTAGTAAATGGTCTAGGGCTATATATATATATATATATATATATATATATATATATATATATATATACTCTCGTATATACATATATATATATATATATATATTTATTTATTTATTTATTACCCGTCAAAAAAAGGTACAAAAGACGGAGTATCACTAGACAAGAAAAAACACACACAAAAATAAATTACAACACATTACACATAATCGAACAAATAACAAAGACGAGAAACAAAAACTCAATTATACACTGCACTGCAGGTACGTAAGAAATTTTACTTTTTAAACTCCCAAGTACTGAAGAAACATAAGCAATATGATTGATAACTTCAATTCAACTAACCTAACCTACAGCAAAATACTTGATAACTTCAATTCAAAACCAACGGACTCGATCAACTAGTCTAAATATGACAAGAGATGGTAAAAAGACTAAATATGACAAGAAATGTGCAAATAAAATTAAATGGACAGCGATTTACTGCCTTAGCAAACGGTACCAAGGGTGGGAAGAAACTTTCTCGTTGTACCGTTTAATTTGTTCAATTATAGCTTCATTATATATATATATATATATATATATATATATATATATATATATATATATATATATATATACATATATATATATATACATATATATATATATTATATATATATATATATATATATATATAATATATATATATATATATATATATATATATATATATATATATATATATATATATATATATATATATATATATATATATATATATATATATACTATTTTTATAAGTGAGCAAGCAATAATTGTTCATTTATTTATTTTTTCTCAAAAACGGCTCCATATTTTTTCGGGAAAATTGGCATCCTGGGATATTCTGGGGTAAAAAAACAAAAAACAAAAAACGATCTAAATATCTCAGTAGTTTGAGACAGTTCGTTAAGAGCCTTAATTTAGGAAAAAAAGTGTTTATATGATTGACGTCATTTTTATATACATCAGTATTGCAATGACGTCACTTATGTGGAAAAATTGAAGATTTTCATGTATAGCTAAGTTTATATTAAATTGCTTAAAGAGCAAAAACTGGTTATTGCAAAATATTGGGTTATATTTTTACAAGGGATTGCAACAATTCAAAAACCTTAAAAAAAAGAAAACCAAAAGTTTCAGTTTCAAGCTTAGTAGATATCGTTGTTAGAAATCGGACTAGCTTCAATAATCAAATATCTTTGAACAGACCCAGTATGAAAAGACATTAAATTGTATAAAGAGCAAAAAACTGGTAATTGCAAAAATATTTGTATATATTTTAGCAAGGAATTACCACAATTCAAAAAAAAAGAAAACCAAAAGTTTGAAGATATCGTAGATATCGTTGTTAGAAATCGGACTTGCTTTAATAATAAAATATCTTTGAAAAATTATCTCAATTTGTCTACTGTAAAAAGACAAGCGACAATGAGAATCCATATAAAGAAGCCTGCTGCGTGCCGAGTGCCGGGGCCAGGACCACAGTATGAAAAGACAGCAAATTGTCAGTGGTTAGAAGACAAGCGACAATGAGAATCCATATATAGAAGCGCGCTGAGTGCCAGGGCCCGGTCGCTGGTAATTGCAAAAATATTTGTTTATATTTTAACAAGGGATTGCAACAATTCAAAAACTTTAAAGTTTGAAGCTTAGTAGATATCGTTGTTAGAAATCGGACTAGCTTCAATAATCAAATATCTTTGAAAATTGTCTAAAATTATTTGCGGTTAGAAGACAAGTGACAATGAGAATCCATAGGCCCGTTTTTTAGCACTAAGATCTTACATCTTTCTGCAAAGAATATCGTTTTTTAACTCATCTTTGTTCTAAGATCTTACAGCTCACTGATGTTAGCAAAAAGTGTGAAGACCACCATTGTTCTGCCATATAGAACAGCGATGAGAGAACATTGATGATCTACTCATCATTCTTCTCAGACGGTTGATCAGAGCAGAATGATGAAAGACGTTTGCACAAAAAAGACCAAAGATGTAAGATCTTAGTTCAAAGATTTCACTTTTAAGCGTTTTCTGACAAAAGATGTAAGATCTTAGTACATTGATGAGTGAAAAAACGGCATTCATATATAGAAGCCTGCCGCATGCCGATATATAATATATATATATATATATATATATATATATATATATATATATATATAATATATGTCATCTGGTCCGAAGAATAAACATTTGTGATATGGATATATTCTGTTTCTGCAGCAAATGAAGCTTTTAAAGAATGAACAAAGCGAAAATACATAATAAACTTTGTTTTAGGAACATGGATTGTTCTTTTAATTTGCTGTACAAGTTTGCTATTTGTTATAATCTATGCATATGCGTAACTAGACAGTATAGTAATCATGTTTCTTTTTGGGATGGGGGGAATTTTGCCTGTTTGAGGCTGTGGGCTCATATACGTTTGCATATTAGTCTTAGTTAGATTTTTTCAAAGATTATGTATTACTAGACTCCACAATGCATAAAATTAAATTGAGAAGATAACATAATTTAGATTCCCTGTGGGCAGAAAATTTCCCAGAATTGAAATTCTCACAAAGTCTAAGGTCATAATATAAGCTCTGCGTTCATTGTAGCTTATTGCAATTGATTTTCGTCACTGACAGCCTGACGATGGAAAAATACAAAGCATGACGATGGAGTATAACAAAAAGAATGAAAATGAAAGAAAAAAAAAACACGTACAAAACATGAGCAGATACGTGCAAATTAAAACTCAATAAACCAAACAATTCAGAAAATTAAGCCACTCCATGGGTTGTAAACCTCTTTAAATGTTTCATACAAATAAATAATACAATATAAAAAAAAATAATAGTAACCTAGCAAAAAAAATAAATGAATAAATAAATAAAAAAAAGGAAACTAGCATTAAAACAAAAAATCCTTCCAAGGGTGGTTCGACGGATAACCCGTAAGCTTGGAAAAAAGCTTATCTCAGCATCAAGAGGATCTGACAAGATCATATTTTCCTAAATATGTTGATTGAGGTGAGGAAGTTTATGTCAAAATAGCTTTGAACTTGAACAACGTTCTGTTGTTTTAGGTTGTGTCATCATGCTTCAGCAAATGAGGGAAAGAAGCTCCGTCCTGCCCCGTCTCAAATGCAAAGTCTGATGGACATAGGCTCGAGAGAGATATTTGACACGGAACACGATGCATTCCGTGAAACGGCTCGGAAGTTTTTCCAAAAAGAAGTTGCTCCCAAGATGGCTAAGTAATATTTTTGCATTATTTTTGTTGCTATAATAATCATGGACAAATATGAAGGTTCCATAAAAACCGGTAGTAATACTTTTACATTATTTTTGGTGCTATAATAATTATGGACAAATATGAAAGTTCCATAAAAAGCGGCTCCCAAGATGGCTAAGTAATATTTCTGTATTAATGTTGCTGCTATAATAATTCTGGACAAATATGAAAAAAAACTTTCGTCATGATCATGAGAAATACAAAAGGTAATAATTTTTTCTTTTTAATCCCTTGAGGTATCAAACTGACCTTACAAAGCCTCTCATGTACAATAGGGAGGGAAACAGACAAACGACAGTATGAAAAAAATATAGTGATTGTGAAAATATAAATACTTTTCCTCATCAGATACCCCAAATGTAGGATGTAGGAACTTTATGGAAGGTAGTAAAAAGTGAAGCACTGAACGGAGTTGGTTAAAGGAGGAGTTTGCGTAGCTGTACTTGCCTTAAGTGCCTTGAAGCTGCGATGAGCTGCCAGTAGTAGAAGATTCCTACTACTGATAGCAGTACTAGTAGTACTACTACTACTGCTAATAGTGGCAGTAGTGCTACTAGTACTACTATTAGTAGTGGGAACTACTAGTACTACAAATATTTGTAATGGTAGTAGTAGTTATACTGTTCAATTTGGTTGCGCAATTTTTACCTGTGATTTGATAGTTAAACTGATCGGCGTAGTTTAGCCTTTTATTTTGTTATATAAGGATGAGTGGATGATTCTTTTCGACTTTTTTTGCTCCGATTTTGCTTCTGTTTTCAAGAATGTACTATTAATCTTAGTTTTTAGGATAAGTTGTGTAAATTTTCTTTTTTACCATTTTTGTCTATTTTAAAGTTAAGAAAACAAGCTTCACAATTCAGAATGTTTTTCCTTAAGCTAAATTCAAAAATGTTGTAAGATTTATTGAAGTATCCAATGCTTTTGCGTATAGTTTTTGGATGTTTTTTTTCTTTCTGGAATGCCAGAATTTCCACACAAGTAATTAAAGAAAACTTTCACAGATACTGTGAGTGCTAGGAATATTTGTAGCTACATTGTTGAACTTCGCATTAAAAGTTGCTGTAGGGCAACTATCTGAACTTTTTATTTAGTTCAAATTACCCAACGCGCTTAAAAAAAAATCTACACAAAATCTGAAAGAAGTGGAAAAGTTATGATAGACAACTATCCTATTGACGCTTTGACTGACAAATTCCAGCGTTTTGAACTAGACTTGTCAGGAGTTTCAGAAACTCATCTCTAAACAGATTTGCAAACAATGATGTAACCATGGAAACAAAAGCCAACACTAGAGCAATCCCCAAAAGTTGTGTCTGGTACCACTTTCCCTTAAAGACTAGTAATTTTATGTTTACCATAAACGCTGCTGACCAGTGTTCATATCCTTCATTTTATGTATTGACTATTACTACTACTAACAACTCATTTCAGCACCAAACCGTCTTTGGTCACAAACCTACGCACGTCCATTCTTCATCCCTATCTATTCAGAGCTTCCCTCTTCACACCGATGGCGGTCCAGGGGGGGCGAGGGGACGCGCCCCCCTAAAATAGTCTAAAATAGTGTAATTTACTTAATTAACGCAAGTTTGCGTTGATTAAACTTGCTGCTAACGCAAGTTTATCGGATCAACCTATTTTGTGACCCCCCCCCTAAAAAAATCCTGGATCCGCCATTGCTTTACACCCTCTCAAGAAGCTCCAATTTCCTTTAAATCCCATCTCACAACCTCTAACCATCCTATTTGGGGTAGACCTGGTTTTCGTTTGGCCCTAGATGGTTGACTGAAAAGGACAATCTTTGGCAATCTGTCATCCTACGTGTCCTAGCGAGCCTTCGACTAAAGTTGACCATAAATAGACTCGACTCAAATTTTTTCTATAGTTTTCACATTGATATTGATTGTTGTTTATTCTAGTTACTTTTTATTCTAGCTGGGAAAAGACCGGCTATTCAGATAGAGACACATGGCTTGCAGCCGGCGAATATGGGATTTTAGGCGTTGCCACTCCTGCAGAAGTTGGTGGCATCGGCGGAAGCTATTTACATGCTGCTATCTGTATGGAAGAACAGTAAGTTATGAGGAATTGATTATCCCCTATTATAACGATATACATGCTTAAGAGATTTGAAGTACCGTAACCCAAATAAGCCGATGGTATCCTTCCGACAGTCCCGCTTGATAACATAGTGTCATTATTATTTTTTAATGAAATGTACTTTCGCATACCGTGGTATAGGCTTCTTTTTGTTTGAAATATACACTATATAACTATGACCTCGCCTACCCTCGGCTGTTCTGCCCAAATTTATTCTGTAGTTGATAATATTAATTTAATTTATAAAATTCATACCAGATTAGAAAGTTAATTGTAATATATCGTTTCTAGCCTTAGGAATATTAGTTAATAAAAATAAATTTACGATGGAAGTAAAGAGCGAAGATGAAACAGAACAAATATTATTGCTTCGCAGTTTTGTAACATTGGTTCAAATAAACTGACTCTTTGTAGAATTCTGAAAAATTGACGCTTTACTGAAATCACAAAATCAGCGCAACAAAACCTGATTAGGAGCAGAAAAGTCCCTAAATAGACTGCAGAAAATAAAATATGATTTATAAGGCTCTCAGTAGTCTTTCATCTGCCATAAAATCAGTATATAGAGATTTTAGAAAACCGAAGGACATTAAACAAGTTTTAGATGTGAAGTTGATTTAACTTACAAAACTTGATGTCATTACTCTTGCAATTTTTCTACTCTATTACTGCGAAAATTTGAGTTTCTCCTAAGAAAGTATGCTCTGTTACTTATTACTTCTTGGACTTCCATATTTTTAGGTGACTCAAAATATTCGGCAAAAAAAAAGTGTAAAAAAAACAGAAGTGAGCAAAAATGTCAAGATTTGATAATTGCAAGCTACAGCTTAAGGTCTTTATTTGCGTTGAACAAGAGACAAAGAAGAAGAGACAATGGCGAGCTCTCAAGGTTTAAGCATTTTCGAGGGATTTCAGCCTCTTTTTCAAAATTTCTATATATTTCTATTCGTAACAAACTCTTCCTATTAAGGTTAATCGAAAAAATGATTACTGTTTCTGAATCAGCTTCAAACGGCAGTTTTTCTCCCTAGACAGTTTTGTTTTTAAAAAGCGCTCTTAAATTTTCGGTTGCTATGGGCTGTGGTTTGCTCTTTATTATGGCTCCTAAAGGGACTGAGAGGTTTAGCGTTAAAAAGCAGGAATTGTAAACCTCTGGCTATTGGTTTTCGATCATATAGATTTGTATAATATACTCTTTATGCTTCCCAGCATTTCTACTCGAGATATTGCACCAAAAATACTATTTTTGGTGCAATATACAACATTTTTTTTATAGAGATATGGAGACAAATTTACAAAAAGCACATAGATATTATCAATAGTCGTTAAGCATCTCTCTACGATGCTGAAATAGCCTACTACTTCTGCTAGTCAGCCCGCAATTAACCACACTCACTAGTGGAATGGGAGGGAGAGTACAGAAGGGAGGATTTTAAAACTCGGGTTTCAGGTTTTCGATCATGGAGACAGTACCCTTTTCGTGCTTCCTAGCCTTTGCGCTCCAGATATGGCACCATAAAATGCCACTTTTGGTGTCACATGACCCTTTATGACGGTATTATCGAGACGAACTTTTAAAAAGCACGTAGATATGAGAATTAGCTTTTAAATGAGACCTTAAGTAGCTCTCTTTGATGCTGCAGTAGCCTGTTAGTTCTGCTAGTCAATAGACGGTTTATGAAAAATATTAAGGGTGCTGGCAGGCAAATGTATAAGAGGGGGGATTTAAACCTCAAGCATAGGGTTTTCAACCTTGGAGACTATGGTAGTACCCTTTTAATTCTTCCCAGTCTATCAATTGCAGAAATGACAAAGCAGACTTTTTGGTTACCAGATATGTACCAGACATGGTACTTTACTTACCATATCAGATGTAAAGTACCAGATATGGTACTTTACGTGGGCTTTATCAAGTCGAATTTGTGTAAGGTGATTAGATATAAAAATTAGCTGTTAAATGAGTCCTTAAACAACTCTATATGGTGTTCCATTGCCCCGCTAGCGACGAAGAAGCAAAAGGAAGCAGAAGAAGAAAAAAAGAGGACACATAGGTGCTACCCATGCAAAAAAAGTGACTTTCCTTGTTGTTCAAGGTTTTTGAGGGGGGGGGGCTCTTCAGGCTCTTTCCCAAAATTCCTTTAAATTTGTTTGCAAAATAACATTTGACTATTACGATTGACCTAATAATAGTTACAATCCTTAATCAGCTACAAATGGTAATTTTTTCTCACTAGGCATTTTTAAACTTTTGGTTACTATGTGCCATGGTTTGCTCTTTACTAGGGTGCAGCTATTGCTGCATCCATGATTATTTTGTCTGCTTCCTTTTATTTATTGTACCATGTCTTTTTTTTAGCTGAAGTGTTAGACGAATTGTACCTACCTCTAGTATTTTTTTCAGTAAAGTGCAAATTATGTAAAGTGCTCTGATGGGGTTATCATCCTAAAACACCTAATTTCCAGAACTTTCGACCCCGGCGAATAAAATGGATGTCTCAAAATTTTGCTTATTTGTGTTTGGTGAAATGTTGGGCATGGGATGGGAGTGTGTTACTTTACGATCACTTTTGAATATTAAAAGGGCTCTAGCCCATTCAATTTTAAATCGAATGAGCCCTATTCGAAGTTTCTACGACAGCGCTTTCTATAAAAAAATTTATATGCACCATGGGCATTACTTACAACCCTTTCCAAGGAGGAGGGGGGTGTAGGGTTTGTCATCCTTAAACACCTAAGTTCCGAAATTTTCAACTATGTTGAGTAAAATGGTAATCTAAAAATTTTGATTGGATGTGTTTGGGAAAAGGTGGGCATGAGAGGGGGGTTAGTTGCTCTCAAATCACTTTCGAGACTATTAAAAAGGACACAAGCACTTTGAATTTCCAATCCCCCCCCATATGGGCATAACTTAATTTCCAATATGCCCCCAGGGCATAAAATAAAACCTGTTCCATGAAGGATGTGGGTGTGGAGGGGTTGTCATCCTTAAAGACCTAATTTCCAAAACTTTCAACTACGTTGAATAAAATGGCTATCTAAAAATTTTGATTGGATGTGTTTGGGAAAAGGTGGGCATGAGAGGGGGGTTAGTTGCTCTCAAATCACTTTCGAGACTATTAAAAAGGACACAAGCACTTTGAATTTCCAATCGAATGATTCCTTTTTCAATTTTCTACGACAAAGATTTCAAATAAAACTTAAATGCCCCCAGGGAATAATTTACAACCCTTGCCCTGAAGACTGTGGGGGAGTGTTCTAATCAAAGGTATAATTTCCTGAACTTTAAACTGCGTGGAACAAAATAGCTATCTCAAAATTTTGATTGGATGTTTTTGGGGAAATGGTGGCTGTTTTTGGGGCACAAAATGACTATCTTAAAGTTTTGATTGGATGTGTTTGGGGAAAAGGTGTGCGTGAGAGGGGGGTTGGTTGCCCTTCCATCACTTTCGACTATTAAAAAGGGCACTAGACCTTTGAATTTCCCATCGAATGAGCCTTTTTTGAAGTTTCTACGACAAAGCTTTCTATAAAAACCTTATATGCCCCCAGGGCATAACTCACAACCCTTGCCCTGAGGGCTGTGGGGGAGTGTCCTGCTCAAAAACATATTTGCTATGTGGAAATCAATTACACTGAGCGCAATGTCTGTCTAAAAATTTTGATTGGATGTGTTTGGGGGGAAGGTGGGCGTGAGAGGGGGTTTAGTTGCCCTCAAATCACTTTCGGCTATTAAAAAGGGCACTAGAACTTTGAATTTCCAATCAAATGAGCCCTTTTTGAAGTTTCTACGACAAGGATTTCAATAAAAATTTAAATGCCCCCAGGGCATAACTTATAACCCTTGCCCTAAAGACTGTGGGGGGAGTGCCCTGCTCAAAGATATAATTTCCTGAACTTTAAACTGCGAGGAACAAAAAGGCTATCTTAAAATTTTGATTGAATGAGTTTGGGGAAATGATGAACGTGGAAGGGGTTTTATTTGCCTTTCAATTACTCTCGACAATTAACAAGAGACCTAGCCATTTCAATTTCCAATCTAATGAGCCCTTTTTGAAGTTTCTACGATAACGCGTTCTGTAAAAACCTTATATGCCCCCAGGGCATAACTTACAACCCTTGCCCTGAGGGCTGTGGGGGAGTGTCCTCCTCAAAAACACAATTTCTGGAACTTTCAACTACGTTGAACAAAATGGCTCTCTCAGAATTTTTATTGTATGTTTTGGAGAAAATGGTGGGCTTGAGAGGGGGTTTAGTTGCCCTCCAATCCCATCCGACTATTAAAAAGAGCACTTGCCCTTTGCATTTCCAATCGACTGAGCCTTTTTTTGAAGTTTCTACGAGAAAACTTTCTATAAAAACCCGATATGCATCAAGGACATAACTTACAACCCTTGCCCTGTGGGCTGTGGGGAAGTATCCTCCTCAAAAACATAATTTCTATCTGGAAATCAACTACGCTGAACAAAATGTCTATCTCAAAATTTTGATTGGATGTGTTTGGGGAAATGGTGGGCGTGGAAGGGGTGTCAGTTGCCTTCCAATAACTTTCGACTATGAAAAAGGGCACAAGCCACTCCGATTTTCAATTGAATGAGCCCTTTTTCGAAGTTTCTACGACAACTTCTTCGATACGAAGTGCCCTGGTCTAAAGGAAAAAAAAAGATAATAAATTGTGCCAACATCGTTCTTATATGCCCCAGGGCATAAATTAAAACCCTTGCCCTGAGGGTTGTGGAGGAGTGACCTCCTCAAAAACACATTTTCTATCTGGAAATCAACTACGGTGAACAAAATGGCTATCTTCAATTTTTTATTGGATGTGTTTCGGGAAAGGTTGGGCGTGGCAGGGGTGTTAGTTGCCTTCCAATCACTTTCGAATATTAAAAAGGGCACAAGCCACTCCAATTTCCAATTGATTGAGCCCTTTTCGAAGTTTCTACGACCACTTCTTCGATACGAAGTGTCCTGGTCTAAAGGAAGAAAAAGATAATATATTGTGCCAACATCGTTCTTATATGCCCCCAGGGCATAAATTAAAACCCTTGCTCTGAGGGTTGTGGAGGAGTGACCTCCTCAAAAACATATTTTTTATTTGGAAATCAACTACGGTGAACAAAATGGCTATCTTAAAATTTTATTGGATGTGTTTCGGAAAAAGGTGGGCGTGGAAGGGGTGTTAGTTGCCTTCCAATCAATTTTGACTATTAAAAAGGGCACAAGCCACTCCAATTTCTAATTGATTGAGCCCTTTTCGAAGTTTCTACGACAACTTCTTCGATACAAAGTGCCTAAAGGAAAAAAATAAGGAAAAAATAAAAAAAATAATAAATAATACATTGTGCCAAAATCGTTCTTATATATCCCCAGGGCATAGCTTAAAACCCTTGCCTTAAGGGTTGTGGGGGAGTGACTTCCTCAGAAATATATTTTCTATCTGGAAATCAACTACGCTGAAAAAAATGGCTATCTCAAAATTTTGATTGGATGTGTTTGGGGGAATGATGGGCGTGGGGGGGGGGGGCTAGTGGCTCTCTAATCACTTTTGACTATTAAAATGGGCACTGGCCACTCCAATTTCCAATCGAATGAGCTCTTTTCGAAGCTTCTACGACAACTCCTTCGATACGAAGTGCCCTGGTCTAAGACAAAGAAAATAAATATATTATACATTGTGCCAACATAGTTCTTTACTTAGGCAGCGCTATTGCGCTACCTATGATATAGATATAAGATAATTTAGGGGTCTTGTTGCTTTGTTGGTTTTAACCTAAGTAATTAACTCTATTTTGATACCAAGTTTTGATACCAATAAATACATCAAAAGAATCATATTTTAATGCTGATTTCAAATATATAAGTCTCCTCATGTTTAGTCTTACCCATCAAAAGTTACGCGCCTGAAAAAATTTGCCTTATTTTCGAAAAAAGATCAAATACCCTCTAAACGTCATAGAACACACCATCAGATTCAGCTTATCAGAGTACACTGCTATAGAAGTTTCAAGCTCCTATCTGCAAAAATTTGGAATTTTGTATTTTTTGCCAGTAAGATCATGGAAGTTCTAGTGCCCTTTTTAAGTGTACAAAAAAATGGAGGGCAACTAGGCCACCTCCCACGCTTATTTTTTCCCAAAGTCACCCGATCAAAATTTTGAGATATCCATTTTGTTCACCATGGTCGAAAAATACAATAACTATGTCTTTGAAGATGACTTAATCCCCCACAGTCCCCGAGGGAAGGTCTGCAAGTTATGAATTTGCCCAGTGTGTACATATAGTATTGGTTATTGGAAAGTATACAGAAGTTTTCAGGGGGGATTTTTTCTTGTAGTTGTGGGGGTCGGGGGTTACGTGGGAGGATCTTTTCATGGGGGAAGGGAAATTGCTATGAAGGGGACGTCGGATTTTCCAGCATTATTTAAAAGAACGATCAGAAATTAAAAAATACAAAAAAAACCATTTTTTTCAACTGAAAGTAAGGAGCAACATAAAAACTTTAAACGAACAGAAATTATTACGTATATGATTGGGTTCGCCCCCTAGTCATTTCCTCGCTCTTTACGCTAAAGTTTTTTTTTGTACTTTCTTCAGAGCTATTTATTCTAATTAACAGCCTTTGTGATTAAGGGGTCATTCTTAAAGAATTGGTACAAAATTTGAACTTTAGCGTAAAGAGCGAGGTATTGACTAGGGGGCGAACCCCCCAATATACGTAATAAAAATATACGAGCATAGAAGTTCGTTACGTAAGTTAATTCGTAAGTTACGTCAGAACAAAATTTCGAGAAAGCCATTTAGCTAAAAAAAAGTAATATGCAAATTTCGTTTGAATTGTTCATGTATGGTGAGCCAAAAACCAAAGCTGCATTAATTCAAAAACGTTCAGAAATTAAGTAAAAAAAACTTAAAACGAACATAAATTATTCCGTATATGAAAGGGGCTGTCCCCTTCTCAACGCCTCGCTCTTCACGCTAAAGTTTGACTCTGTCTCACAACTTAATTTTTTAAAACAATACAAAACTTTAGCGTAAAGAGCGGGGCGTTGAGGAGGGGACAGCCCTTTTCATATATGGAATAATTTCTGTTTGTTTGAAGTTTTAATGTCGCTCCCTACTTTCAGGTAAAAAAAACGTGTTTTTTTATTTAATCAAACTAAAATCGAAGTAAATTTTCAGGCTTATGCCGGCAAATAGCGGTCTTCAGCGGCGAAAAGATTTATGACGTTTGTAAAAAAAACAATAAAAAAAAACACCAGTCGTTAGATGGTGCTAATGTTCATTCAACACCAGCGTCAGTTTCTCATAATCTTTATCGCATTTGAATTACTAGCTTATTCGTGTCAGATCTCAAAAATATTGGGGAAGATTCATAAGAGGAAAACTGAACCGTGGTCCGATTCCCTATTCAAAGTTGAATAAGACCAACAATGTATTCAGTGAATTTCTAAACGTCAGTTATAAGCGTTTACAAACGTCAGGTTGAGCATTCCCATTCTCCTTGACGTTAAATGAAATTGCAGGAAAACGAGGTGGTTTTGGACCTGCGAGAAAACGGAAGGGAAATGAAAATAATTCGGCTCAGCCGTCCTCAGTGCAACAATGAAAGAGAGACAATTTAAAAAAAAACCTTCCCACTTGAACGGTAAACAGCAAAAGGTTGAGCGAAGTTCTCAGTCGAAGTTAATGGATATCCCTTCTTTTTTCACTGGTTGTAAAGCCTTGTTTTCTCACAATTTCTCGTATTGTCATGCTTAGTGAGTTTGACCGTAGAAATTATTTACTCATTGATGCCTTCAAAGAGTAGACCAACCATCTAGGGCCAAACAACAAGGAGGTCGTCCCCGAATGGGTTCAGAGGAAGTTGTAAGGAAAGATTTGAGGTAAATGGGAACTTCTTGAAAGGGTGTAAAGAGGGAGTATAGACTTTGATAGAATAATCTATCGAAGATATTCAATCTTTTTGATTGAATAGACTTTGATAGGGGAGGAGCGTGCATTGCTGTATTGACCTCAGGTGGTGCTGCAGTGAGTTGTTAGTAGTAGTAGTTTGATGTATATGTGGAATTTGAGTCGGATGCTCTAGAAAGACTGGAGTCGACCAATTTTTAATTAACTCCAAATAATATTAACTCTTAATCCTATTAATAAGAATTAATAGCTTTTGTTAAAAACTAATGAGGGAAAGCCAACGCTGATTCTATAATATCTCCGATTAACAAGTTAGTGTTTTTGCAATTTTTATTTTTGCTTCATTCTTTAAGGAGTTATGTCAACTCTTCTGGACCAGCTTTCAGCCTTCATTCGGACATTGTACTGCCGTATATTTACAAATATGGGTCAAAAGAACAGATTGAGCGGCTTATCCCAGATCTTGTTTCTGGGAAAAAAATCAGTGCTATAGCAATGACAGAGCCAGAAGCTGGAAGGTAAGCTTTTCTTTAAATTCAGCTAGAATAATTTTATCGACATGTCTTATGAGCTTCGGGGAGGGGTAAATGCTTTTGTCTGGGGCATCAAAGGGACTAATTTTTACATACGAAAATTTAGTTTCCATTAATCTGTCTAAACTTAGTTTATTCTTGAAGAATTATATCCGAAATTTTCATTATTCCTTTTTTCCACTATGCAGAAAACATGCTTGTGTGATTTTTTCCGTAGTTTTAAATACTTTCGTGCAATTACTGTGCTGCTCTGATAAATTAACCTTCCCCAAAAATATGGACTCCATCACAAACACAAAATGCTCATTTCCTCTTTTTGCCTTTTATTTTGAAACCCCTCCCCTTACTCCCCTTACTTTGAAATAGTAAGAATCCTCGAAATAAATTCTCGCGTTCGTCCCTAGGTCTGGCCCGCAGTAAAAAAAAGTTCGAGAAACATCTACACTGTAGTTTAGTGCACACTGTACTATAGCGCTATACATTTCTCAGCACTAAACTAGACGCTATACTGATTACTGTAGCAAATGATATTTAGCTCGAAAATGTAATTTAAGGAGAGCCAGGGGATACTTTGTTATAGTTCTTTGCTTCTGATTTTAGACCTTCTATCACCTCCTACAGTCACTCCACCTTCATAAACGTAACTAAAACGAAGTAATAAGTGAGGGTACCGATAATGGAACTTGTTACGGGGGCCCAGTATAGTATCTCAACGGCTTTTGGTACATCCTATATAGCCCTTATCAAAATCAAATGCAACAAAACGTGACGGGACGTAATATCTATAAGGCTGGTTTGAAGAACCCCTCACCTGTCTCTTCAGGACAATTTTAAGATTTAGCTCTAAAACGCAGTTGTGTGTCATTTCCCCTCTTTTTTTGGAACAAATGGCTCCCTTCGCCAATAGATAGCGGGCTCCAAAAATGGAAGTTGAAAACTATATCAAAATCTACTTTCATGCTGATTCCAAATTCAGAGTTCGGAGTTATATATTAAAATTTATTATCATAAAAGACCACATAATTTTAGAAAAGGGGAAAGCCCACTTACCAAAAGGGGTGTGGTCTGCATGATAATTGCTTCATCAACCTCATGATATCGAGAACCCTAGGAATAAACTTCCCTGGGCTCTCGATATCATGATTTCCTTTCCTTTTCAATTACGAAATGTTGTCTTCTTCCTCGTAGTGATACACACGGGATCATCGGGTATATAGATTGGGTTTTTTTTTTGTTTTTTTTTTTCTTGTGATCATCGTATCAAAGGGGCAATTGCAAAAAATTATGTCCTTAATAATCTTCAAGATCCTACACACCTCCACATGATCCCAATATTTAAAGCATTTTACCCCTTCAAAACTCCTACATGCATAGCATTTTACCAATTTTGATTCAGTCAGTGGTAAGCATCCTCTAGCGGCGCAGTGGGCTTGATCTCTGCTTGGTAATGCTTAACCTGGAGTTAGAATGCAGCTCCAGCACCCTGCTGCAGGGACCGGAATTTGATTGCTCTGGCACCCTGCTGCGCGGACCGGAATTTGATTGCTCCAGCACCCTGCTGCAGGGGTTGAGATTTGATTGTTCCAGTACCCTGCTGCAGGGATCGGAATTTGATTGCTCCGGCACCCTGCTCCAGGGAACGGAATTTGATTGCTCCAGCACCCTGCTGCAGGGACCAGAATTTGATTGCTCCAGCACGCTGCTGCAAGGACCGGAATTTGATTGCTCCAGCACTCTGTTGCAGGAACTGGAATTTGATTGCCCCAGCACCCTGCTGTAGGGGCTGGAATTTGATTGCTCCAGCACCCTGCTGCAGGGACCGGAATTTGATTGCTTCAGCACTCTGCTGCAGGAACTGGAATTTGATGGCCCCAGCACCCTGCTGCAGGGGCTGGAATTTGATTGCTCCAGCACCCTGCTGCAGGGACCGGAATTTGATTGCTCCAGCACTCTGCTGCAGGGACCGGAATTTGATTCCAATGACAAGATTATGTGAAAGTGAAAGTGTCTCCATAATTATCCAGACAAGAAGTCAATGGTAAAGAAAAGTCAGTCAGTGGCCAATTCAAATAAGTGGCCAAGTCAGTGGCCAATTCAAATAAAAGAATCCACCTAGTCTCAGCTCTACTTGGCTAAGGGTCCAAGATTTGGCCACGTCAGTGGCCAATTCAAATAAAAGAATCCACCTAGTCTCAGCTCTATTTGGCTAAGGGTCCAAGATTTGGCCAAGTCAGTGGCCAATTCAAATAAAAGAATCCACCTAGTATCAGCTCTATTTGGCTAAGGGTCCAAGATTTGGCCAAGTCAGTGGCCAATTCAAATAAAAGAATCCACCTAGTCTCAGCTCTATTTGGCTAAGGGTCCAAGATTTGGCCAAGTCAGTGGTCAATTCAAATAAAAGAATCCACCTAGTCTCAGCTCTATTTGGCTAAGGGTCCAAGATTTGGCCAAGTCAGTGGCCAATTCAAATAAAAGAATCCACCTAGTCTCAGCTCTATTTGGCTAAGGGTCCAAGATTTGGCCAAGTCAGTGGCCAATTCAAATAAAAGAATCCACCTAGTCTCAGCTCTATTTGGCTAAGGGTCCAAGATTTGGGAAGGTCTCATTTTTCCGCAGTTTTCCTAACAGGGATCTGCCAACAAGGCTGTTACAAACAAGGTGCAGCAAGATTATGCACTTCTTAAAAACTAGTCTAGGGTAAAACGATGCTTCCTGGACAAATTTTTTTGGCACTGCTAAGAAAGTAGTAGACCAAGATATATGAGACTTTTGAAAATCAGCCCGTATGTCAATTTTTGGAAGTCTCTGAAAGCTTCGTTAATCTAGCTCAAATACTTCCTTTTAAATATATATAAAAACATCTTTTCAAGCAATTTCTTTTAAGTAAATTGAAAATGGGCAAAGTCTGAAGACTAGCTATGTATAGACTTTGGCATACTGTCTGTTATTGCTTACTGAAATAAACGAGAAGTTATATGCTGAAAGAAATATCCTGATAAGATATCAGCTCTAGAATCAATTGGCCTAGGCTACTATCTAATTACCTACTGAAATTCTAAACTAACTCGCTATATTTGGACGTTCTATATTTTAAAATATCATATAAGCCCCAGCACTTGATTTATACATAATTTGCTCGCCTGGACACACTGTCTATTGGCATAGAGGATAGCTTAGCTTCTAAAAGAACAATCATAGGTCCTGCAGTGGCATAGTGGGTTTGATCTCAGCTTGGTAATACGGGACCCGCAGTTCAAAATCAGGTGTAGCAACACACTATAGGGCTTAGAATTTGATTCTAATGATGCGATTATACGAGTGTCTCCATACTAACCCAACACAAAAAAGAAGTAAAACTATCCTAGACTAACTCAAAACGCATCGGATGGACCTCAAGAGGCCACTAAAAATTTGATTCCTGGAATTTTGCATTAATTCATTCATAATAATAGAAATAGCCTGTCTAAAGCAATATAAACTCTCTTTAATATTTCAAAGAAGGTAGTTGAGTTATGAAAAAAAAATCCAGATAGAGAATCGGTTTTTTAGGTCAACAAAAATACTGTACGAATTAAATAAATATTTCGGAACTGCGACTGCCTCCGTTCTTCTGTGCTACAAGAGAAAGTTAGAAGGGAAAACGTTCACATTTCTTGGATTGAAAATACTCGGTTAAAAAACAAACTGATAAAACAAACAACTCGGAAAGCCAACAGAAAACACAAGAGAAAACCAAAATTGGAAGAATTGAAGAAAAAAACCTAAAATCCAAACAAACGCAAAGAACCGAGAAAAATAACAAAGAAGTGAAACGCAAAAAATAGTTGACTTAAAAATTTAAAAAGCCTCCCCCCTTCGGAAAAAACTAATTTCTAGACTGAGCCAATCATCAATAACTACAATTAACAAAAATCGAGGTTACTCGCCGGCTCGCTCTTGAAATTAGTTTTTTTTTTTTTTTTTTGGTTTTCCGCGTTTGTTTGGTTTTTAGGCAATTTTGTTGTTTTTTTCTGTTGTCTTTCCAAATTTTTCGTTTTTTGTTTGTTTCTTTGCTTCCGACTTTAAAGTGAAGTGGGAAATCGAGCCAAACGTTTAGACCAATCTAAGTCTTGGGCTGGGTTAGCTAGGGGCTCAAAAACCCTACGGCAGTGCTCTTCGATATGCTGAGTTTGATGGTGTTGCTTTCATATAGATTACTCCCCTTTTTTGAAGGCATTTTTCCCGTTTTTTGAAAATCCGGCTAATTTACACAGGCTCGTAAGTTTCTGTTGGTAGCTTTAAAATTAATGAATCTTACATATTTAGACACTATAAAGAATAAGATTTAAAAAAATATTATTTGTCAGAATTTCTTCGGCAGAGAAAAAATTGAAAAACTATGTTTATTAATTACGAGCTAAAACTTTGAACGAACTTATCTCACTGAAGTTAATATCACCTTTGGAGTAATTCTGCCTATTAAGTCTAGAACTTCTTACTAGGTAGTCTATCTCCTGCTCGCATATGCCTGCGCCTGCTGATCCAGAGCATTCCAAACTGCTAAGCTTATAACCAGAATATGTAAAAGCCCCGCTTTCATTCTCCACAGTTCACCATGGGAATGATGGACCAGGCTTGCCACCCTGACAATGTTAACTTCATTGGCTCTTACTTCATTAATTACTTGATTATTTAGGTTGTTTTACGTCTATTCATTTGTTTAATGTTTTTATTTTAGTGATCTACAGGGGATTAAAACATTTGCCAAGAAAGATGGAAGTGACTACATTTTGAACGGATCTAAGGTAATCTCTTTGATTTTAGACTTTTTCCAAAGCATTCGTATTGCTACCCAAAATGCTTTTCGAAGCAATAAATGCTTTGGACCTGGGAGTCAGAACCAACCGGACAGATTAGTTTTAAAAATTTTGTCCCTCAGAAACTCCTCTATCCCGTTCCCAACTCCTTGAAACTTCACTATTTTTAAATTTTACACAGAGAACCTAATCAGGTTTTAGAAGGTGAGGCTTTTCAAATCAATTAAAAGGTTAAAGTGAACATATTAGGCTATTGGTTCAGTATTTAAGTCTATTGAGTCTGCAATACTTCGAAGCACAAATATCAGATCATAGATGAAACTCAATATTTTTTCAGTTCCATGGGTCAAGTTCTAGTTTACCATTGGTTGAAATATTTCAGTAGTTGCTGAGAGGCTTTAAAGGGTCTATTTCCTTTCATAACTATTGAAAAGTAAATCCTACCATTGTTCTGTCGAAAATGTTTTGTGTTAATTATTAATTACGTTGATTGATCAGTTGAATACGAATTAAGTACGAATGATTTAATTACTGTAATATCATAAATCGTAATTTCCTAAATTGTAATAGTGTACAATTATCATATTAATTGTAGAAGATTGACCAAAGAATATTTCGTTAGTCTTCAGTAGTGACCAAAAGTGACGGCTTTAATTTGATCACTGAATTCAGCAGCATTTTATCTCTAAATCTCCTTTTTTTCTGGAGATGGTTAAAATTCATATCGAACACCCGTTTTTGGGTAATCTATTTCCCCACGCGTGCCTATGGAATTTCCAGTTCTCATAAATGTCTATAGAAAATACGACGTGCTCGAAGTCTTCACTTATTGGGAGAGATTTGAAGGCTGTTTCGGTATTTCCTTTCTCATGAGATTACAATTTGGTACATGCTGAATCTATGAGAGGTTAGCTCACTTGTTCTATGGTAATCCTGTTGTTCTTTCTTTTTCTCTTGACTCCTTTCATTTGTGTACATTTTCTTTGCTTTCATTTTTCTATATTCTTTTCTGATTTCCATATTTGCTGAACAGACACTTTTTGTTATCTTATCAAACTCTTTTGTTGAATAAATGTAAGTTTCGTAAATGTATTGAAAGCCTATGTCAGCGCCTAGGTGCTTTCCGTTCAAACGTTCCGTTTCCATAAATTTTGTGAACATGCCCGGTAGTTTACACCATAAGCATGGGAAATTTTTTTTTTGGGGGGGGGGGGGAGGGGGTATAAGTAGATAGGGAAAATTCCTATCAAATTGACGTTTTTGTTTGCACAATATGCGTGGTCCATTCGCGAGGCCAAGGTTACAGGCTTCCGACTCGGCTAAGCAGGGAACATCGCAGATATATATATATATATATATATATATATATATATATATATATATATATATATATATATATATATATATATGTATGTATAGTATTCTCTTTTTTAGTATCAACATTCCATATGTTTGGGGGGCTATTCAGCAAGATTATGTGAAATTATTTTCCTCTCCTTAAAGTGATAATTAACTCTACCTGAAAGAAGCTGTGACCAAAGTAAAGAATTGGCTAACTCTGGAAAACTAAATTAAGCAATTAAAAGGGCAAAATAAATTAAAGGGGCAAAGGGCAAAATAAATTAAGATAATATTATATCAACTGAAAAAAAAGACAATAGCATATCAAAAAGTTACTCAATGCAAATGCTTATCTTAAAATTTTAATAGCCTGAAGAAAGACTACTAGACTGTAAAGGCTGGAAGAAAACCTGAAATTGTTGTCAGGTTCACACAGTTGATGACACAGACATTTGAAAAACTCCTTTCTTCATTAAAAACCGATCTTCAATGAAGAAAAGATTTCTTGATTAATATATCTTTTTATAGTTCGTGTTGGATTAACTTTTGAATCCTCTTAGGTTTATATTACAAATGGATGGAATGCGGATCTTGTTATTGTTGTTGCTGTGACAAATCGTGAGGCCAAGTCGCCTGCACATGGTATTTCTTTGTTTTTGGTTGAAGAAGGCATGCCCGGATTCAAAAAAGGGTGGCTCATGAAAAAGATGGGATTACACTGCTCTGTAAGTTTTCTATCTTATATAAAACAAAATATAGGCTAAGGTCAGTAGGCTGCTTTTTCACCGGCACTATTTTACTGACGTTTTTCTATGGTCATGATGATAAATTGTCGTCAGTTATTGGCTTCATGAGTGATTTGGGCTTGTGTTGGTTGCCGGCAGGTGACGCATTGAGTGCTCCACTGAACACATCCTCTTTAGGGCAGTTCAAAGTTAGATGACAAATGTTGCTTACATAGAAATTGTAAATTTCCAAAAGTAAGTGCCGGTAGCTGATACATTGCCGTATATTGATGTGTGTGTGTGTTTCTGTGCGCTGAAAATACAGCTAAACCATTCAAAGTACAAAAATACAATTTTCGTGAATAGTAGATAGAAATATAGTAATGGTCATAAACTACACAAACTAAGACAGACTTCACTTGAAAAGATAATTTTTAAATTGTCTTTGAGTGACGTCATGCGAGGGCTATAAATCTGGGGTTCCGATCATAGCTAGCGAAGTGATTGAAAAAATCCTGCGAGGACTGAAGGTCTGAACTTCAACCAAGCTGAACATTACGCTTGATAATGCTCATCTTTTTTATTTTTTTCACAATTTTTAAGGAGAATAAGAGACGTAAGGGGGAGTGGAGAGGGAGTTCATTTAAAAATATAAAAAAAATCGAGGAACATTGAACCCCTTTGTTTTAGTTTCTTTGTTTCATTCTGTAAATCCAACATTCTTTGTTTGCTTTTCAGAGATAAAGGAAAGGAACTAAAAAAAGGTCCGTCGAAAATTAAAAGGCAAATAACTCCACAATCTCCTCATCTAATGATTAGCGATGCTTCTCCGCTACAAAGGTCCATACACCGACCCTGAGGCAGCTGGGATCGAACCCTGGGCCACGTATCCCCATGCAAAGACCAATACACTCTTCCTCTACAGCAACACTTTTCGGAAAGTAGCATCTTAAATATTTGAAAACATTGAAATGGATTATTGTGGTAAAAAAAAAAGAAGGAAAGAATAAAACACAGTCCTAAATAATTTACTAAAGATACGCCAAAAATGAGTTTCTTCCCATTTAACTTTCCTTCTCATAAAAAGGGAGAATCAAATGAACGATGGGTACTTCAAGCACCGAGGAAAGTGAAAATGAAATCTGATTTTTTGGAGTAGTTACGTTACGTGGAAGCTTGCTCAAAGATTTATCTTTTAAAAAGTAGCAAAAATTGAAAAATTCAATTTTTTAAGGAAAAAGACCCCCGTTTTTGGTATTAACAGTTGCCGAAGTTAAAAAAGAAGCGTGGGCAGAAAATAAGCTAGAGACATATAGCACCCAACAGCTTAAGGCAGTATAGCTTTCCTTTACAGGTGTTGTTGTCTTAGGTAATCAATAATTTGTTACTGTTTTTCGGAACAAAAGTGTTGGCAACCTTAACTTAACTGATTAGTTTTGCCTAGTTATTTTTCGGTTCAACGTGTCAACACTGACGAAAATGTGAAAAATCTTAGAAAATCACGAGTTTCCAGGTACGAATTGACCATAGGTGGCTCGAAGGGGATAAAGAATGTTTTTATTTTGATATCCTTAGTACTTTAAAAATACTACTACTAACAACTCACGGCAGCACCAAGCCACCTGAGGCCAATACAGCTATGAAAGGTTCTCCACCATCCCAATCTGCTCAAAGCCTCGTCGTTTAAACCCTCCTTATAAGTTCCTATTTCTATCAAATCTTTCCTTGCGACATCCTCCCACAGTCCCATCTCATTCGGGGAATACCTGCTTTTCGTTTGCCACTAGATGGTTGGCACACAAGGACAATCTTTGGCAATCTGTCAACCTTAATCCGCAGAATGTATTCTAATCATATCATCCTTTCTCTAATTATACGCCTAGAAAGCAGGTGTGAACGACATTTTTCTGCTTTTAACTTTAAAAATAGAAACTGGACAAAATGTGTTTTGATTTTAAATATTGAATTACGAACTTTTTCGATTAGCCTACGCAAAAATATTTTTATTTTGATGTCCTCGGTACTTCAAAAATATAAGCAAGGCCTGATGCAATTTGGCGTTAGTAATTAATTGATATGATTCATTTTTAGTACCTGATGTATTAATATGATATACTGATGTAATTAATTGAATTACCATCTTGTTTTCTCAAATTTGATTGATTATTCTTAGGACACTGCCGGTTTATTCTTCGAAGATATCAGACTTCCAGCGTCTGCTCTGTTGGGTGAAGAGAATAAAGGTTTTTATTACCTAATGAATGAACTGCCACAGGAACGTTTGAACATTGGAGTGCATGCGCTAGCTCACTGTGAGTGGGCTTTTGAGGAGACAAGGAATTTTGTGACGCAAAGGAAAGCCTTCGGAAAGACCATTGCACAATTACAGGTAATTTAACCCGTTTTTTCTTGCTTCAGTTGAAGTAATAAATTGGCTCTTGTACTGGCATCACCTTTCAGGTTGATACTGGTTTTTGTCAACTTGATTCAATATCACATAAATTACAAGATGTTTTTTATCTTCTTTGTGGATTCTTCTAGACCCACATGTTGGTCTTGAATAACAAGCTCATAGGCTGTTCAAGATCTGTTCATATTAATCTTTTATTTTTGGTCTGTGTGGCAATCTGGTAAATCAAATCGAGTTTTCTTCTTATTCCGCTTTTTGTTATTCCCTAACCTGTTTAGGTTGGAGGGAGGAAGTTTTAGGTGAGCTCTTCGCTGTTTATCAAAACCGTTTTTTGCTGTTTATCAAAACCGCCTTTGAATATTTTTCAGGTTCTTAATGTATTCACTGAAAAATTACGATATGCCAAAATATAGTTTGTGGATGGTTACGATGAGTTGAAGGTTAACATGTGTGCTAATGAAACCTTTTGGAATGTCTACTGGTAAATTGATGTCTTGGCGACCGTGTCTACAATACCGTCTTCCCAATATAGGGGTCTAGCGTATCCTCCCCAGAAACCCCCCCCCCCCATAATTACCCCTGTAAAGTTCACCCCGCAAGTAAAATTGAGCAGCCAAAGGGAAATTAAGACAAATAAAATAAAAAAAAAATGAAGGAAAGAAGTGATTCCCGTATATTCTACCTATATTCCAAAATACATGTAGAATTGTGTAGAATCAAACAGTTCTTGGTAACAAGCTTCAAGTAAGGAGCAACTCGGACCAAATCTCTATAAAAGGGAATTTTGATAGCAATTAATGCATGAAGAAGGGTTTTTTCTGCTGAACCAAATATATAAAGTTCATTAAGTTTAATGTAACACATCCAATGTTACGAGCCTGAGAAAGTTTGTCTGATTTTCGAAAAGTTTGGAAAAACACCCCTAAAAAGGCAAGTAATCTTAATGAAAATGAGACCGTTATATTCAACATATACCGTTATACACAACATATACTCAACATATACATAGACCGTTATATTCAACATATACCGTTATACACAACATATACTCAACGTATACATAGACCGTTATATTCAACATATACCGTTATACACAACATATACTCAACATATACATAGACCGTTATATTCAACATATACCGTTATACACAACATATTCTCAACATATGCATAGACCGTTATATTCAACATATACCGTTATACACAACATATACTCAACATATACATAGACTGTTATATTCAACATATACCGTTATACGCAACATATACTCAACATATGCATAGACCGTTATATTCAACATATACCGTTATACGCAACATATACTCAACATAGACATAGACCGTTATATTCAACATATACCGTTATACACAACATATACTCAACATATACATAGACCGTTATATTCAACATATACTGTTATACACAACATATACTCAACATATGCATAGACCGTTATATTCAACATATACCGTTATACGCAACATATACTCAACATATACATAGACTGTTATATTCAACATATACCGTTATACACAACATATACTCAACATATGCATAGACCGTTATATTCAACATATACCGTTATACTCAACATATACTCAACATATACATAGACCGTTATATTCAACATATACCGTTATACACAACATATACTCAACATATACATAGACCGTTATATTCAACATATACAGTTATACACAACATATATTCAACATATGCATAGACCGTTATATTCAACATATACCGTTATACACAACATATACATAGACCGTTATATTCAACATATTAGAAAGTCATACTGTGGAGGTTTCAAGCTCCTATCTGTGGAAATGCGGAATTTTGCATTTTTCCCAGAAGAAAGATTACCGATCTAGATAAGATATTTATTTCAAAATTTCCTATCACCAGCTTCGAAGGGCCGAATTTGCATTTCGGAGTCATAAAAAACAAAAAAACTCATAAAAAAAGCACAACAACTAAAAAACTGGCAAACAATGCGAAAAACAATAATATCCAATTGGCAAAATCATTCATTAGTCAAAAAGTATTAAGCTGTAAAATGTCAGAATGTTAAAAAGGTAAAAACTGATAAACAAAAAAAGAGAGTTAAATAAAATTTACGCTAAAAGAGGTTTAAAAAAGAACATATAAAATGGGGAGGGAACAAAACAAGCAAGCGAACATATAACTTGGGTATCACCAGTACCGAATAATAAAAAGGAAAACTAGCGGTTTATTTTATCAAATAGTTCGTAGCGACAAACTGTAAGTAAGGAGCGATGCAGCTCAATAATAACCGAAACTCTAAAAAACGGAATTTTGATACCAATAGGTATATAAAAAGAATTGGCTTGTTATGTTGATTCCAAATTTATAAGATTCATTAAGTTTAGCGTTGCGCATCAAAAGCTACAAGCCTGAGAAAAGGCCTTAGGAATAATTCCTAAGACCTTAGGAATTAAGTTTCCTAAAAGTCAAGGAATCTTAATGAAATTCAAACCATCAGATTCAGCGTATTCAAAAACCTTGATGTAGAAGTTCCAAGCCTCCATCTGCGAAAATGTGTAATTTTGTTATTTTTTGCCAAAATAATGATCATGGATTCATGTTTATTTTATTTTTTTTTTCCCAGGGGTGATTGCATTGAACCAATAATTCAATAGTATCGAGAAAGGGCTCATTCTAACGGGAATTAAGAGTTCTAGTGCCCTTTTTAAGTGACCAAAAAGATTGGAGGCTAACTAGCCCCCCTCCCACCAACCTTTTTTTCTAAAAGCCATCGATCACAATTTGGAGATAGTAATTTTGTTCAGCATAGTTGAAAATCCCAGTAACTGTGTCTTTGAGGATAACATACCCCCCCAGTCCCTGGGGAAAGGTTTGTAAGTCAGGAAATTTGCCAATTGTTTAGATATAGTATTTCTTATTAGAAAGTATACAGACATTTTCCGGGGAGAGGGGAGAATTTTCTGCTGGGGAATTTTCTACGGGGATCATTTTCCGTGGTTAGGGAAGTTTTGGGTGGTGAGCTTCCAAAGAAAAATTTTACACTGGGGGAATTTGCCAAGATTGCTATACAAAGTTCTTTTTATTTTTCTTATGTCTGCTTGCCGACTCAATTTTACATGTGGAGATATTAAGGGGAAATGTCTGGGGCAATATTTACCGGGTTGGAAGTATCTAGAGTATTTTTCCGTAGGTAGGGGGATTTTCCACGGGAGAAATTTTCCATGGGGGAGTTTTCCACAGGATAAATTCTCCAGAGAGAATTTTCTGGGGGCGCACCTTTCTACTAGGGGGTGGGGGGTATTTTTGAGAAGAATTTTCCACGAAGGAGGCATTTCCGGCATGATTTTAAAAATAATCAGAAATTAAAGTCTTTCAAATAAAAGTAGGCTAAGAAAAAATTTCCAGCCGGAATCATCCACAAGAAATTTTCCTGGTGGGGTATTATTCATGGGAAGAACTTTGCATGGAGGGATTTTCCGTGGGGGGAAAGAATTTCCCAAAGAGGGAGGAGCCAGATTTCGTGGTATTGTATGAGGAGACAGCCCCCTTATACACATAATAAATAATTTGTTTCATACGATAATATTTTCACATCAGGAGGGTAGTTTCTGGGGGTGAATTTTCCAGAGGAAATTTCACACGGTGGTAAACGTCCCCAAAATTAATGTGCAAATTCCGTTTTAATTGTTCATGTACGGTGAGCCAAATTCGAACTTGTATTAGTTGAAAAACGTTCAGATATTAAGTATAAAAAAAACAAGTTTTATTTAACTGGAAGTAAGGAGCGACATTAAAACTTAAAACAAAAAGAAATTATTCCGTATATGAAAGCGGCAGTCCCCTCCTCAACACCCCGCTCTTTACGCAAAGTTTTTTTATTACTTTAAAAATTAGAGTTGTGACAAAGAGGCAATCTTTAGCGTAAAGAGCGGGGCGTTGAGGAGGAGGCAGCCCCTTTCATATACGGAATAATTTCTGTTCGTTTTAAGTGTTAATTTCGCTCCTTAATTCTAGTTTAAAAAAAAACTTTTTTTTTTTTAATCAGTAATGAAGGGGAAAAGGTTTTTTCATACCTGGAGGTAAAGCAACGGATGGGGGACAAGATGGGAACTGGTTCAGAAACAGCACGTGGCAGGCGGTGTCCGGGTGGGGAGTGTCTTTTGGGGAAAATGTTTTCCGTGCGAGGGTTTGCTAATGCATTTTTTTTATTTTTTTTTTGCAAAACGGAGGCTGTACCTTTCCTGTGCTCAAGTGTTTCCAGCTTGGCCTATTTCAGAAGGAGCGAGTAGTGTACCTTAGATTCTTTGAAAATTGTTCCAGGGCTCTTTTTTAAATGGATTCAATTTTTTCTGATTCTTCACAGGAGATGCCAGGATGCTAAACTGGGCTAGCATATTCAAGATGCGGGCGTGGATATTCCACTTATAAGGATTATCTAGGACCGAGAATCCTAGAAGACCGGGAGAGGGCTCATTCGAACGGAAATTAAAAGTTCTAGAGCTTTTTTAAAGTGACCAAAAACACTATGCTACGGAAAAATAGTGTTTTCTGCCATTTTGTGGGACCAAACTACGATTTTGCCATGGAAGACCAAGTTACTATCGATTAAAAGTTCGGAGAGGGAGGATTTGAAGACATTACCTCCCAACTACCCAATGTGTGAAAATACAACGCTCGGAATCGAGTCAACTTTTCACTAGCTTTCTTCGAGAGTTCTGGCTTTTCAAAAATCAGGCTAGATAGCTTGACCATATAAAATTCTAGAATAAACCTTTTAAAAAGGTTTATAGGCTAAAGATGCTTTATTGCAAGACGATAAGGAAAGGGAAAAGAGTGACTCTACACAATTTCTCACAATAAGGTTGGTCAGGTAAAAGAATATATCGGAAAAAAGGCTAAATTTTCATGTTTATAGTCTTATAAAATTATAGTAATTTTATAAAACGAAAAAATAGTAAAAAAGAGAAAAACGAGGATTATACAAGCCAGTGAAAAATATGGACTAAAATGCAAATATTTCGGTCAAGACCTCCGCTTGACCGTCCTCAGTGCAAGATAATAACATACTAATTACTAATAAAAATCCAAGGATAGTATAAAAAAAAGTTCAAACCTTAAAACAAAGCACAACTAAAATCTTAAGACCCTTTCCATGTAACGGTGAATGACGGCCAAGCGGAGGTCTTGACCGAAGTATTTGCATTTTAGTCCACCGAAATATAATTATGTAAAATAATTTCATGATTAGCTGGAAAAAGGCTAGATAATAATAACAATAATTTATTTTAAATCCCGTCATACAATAACAAAAGATTATAAATGTTTAAATTTTATAATCTTAGTGCAAAGAAACGATTAATTTATTGGTTTGAAATGTCGGTTTTGGCATTAGCATTTCTGGAACTACTTGAACTTCACTTTGGTAGAAAATACAATAATGGTACAAGATGATGTAAACTTACTGCAATTAGATGATACAACACACCCTGAACAACTTTTTCGTCTGGGAAGGGACATGACTGAATCGTTTTTGTGTTACTGAGACTGCTGAAAAGAGGAAGGGAAAAGGGGCAGTTGGTACAGGTCAATTTTTCAAGTAGTACAGACCTTAAGGGGGTAATACAATAGTGGGTTTTGGTAGAGTGTTTAATTAGAATTTTACAGTAGCCTATTTTTTTCTGTCCTCTTCTCTTTCCTGTTTCTCATGTGTTCATTGGTTTATTGTTCATTTAATGAAATAAATTGAACTTGAACATAACTACAATTTAGTCATTTCCCTTCCCAGACGAAGAAGTGCGATCCAGTGAGTTTGATTCGACTAATATGCTTGCTGACTAATCTGATCAGCCAATATGGGGAGATTTAGGTGTTACTTTCGAAATGTTGGGTAGAATTGGGGGGGGGGGGGGTTGGTGGTGTCCTTAGCATTACCGATTTCCAAAAAGCTTTAAACAAGAGAAAAAAAAGAACAGAAAATGTAAATTACAAAACAACCTACACCCTCTGTGCTACACGTACGTCTTTGCCAATCACAAAAAACCTCTACAGCTCGTTCACAACCACAACAGTGGTTCAGGAACTGGTTAGACACACCTTCAAGATAAAGTGATCAGTGATCCAACTCTTGCACGGCTGATAATTCAAGGAAATTAGTCACCAGAACTATTATAGATATTTCTGAAAGAATGTAAAATTCATGAAAAACGGCAGAAATTCGCATTCATTCGAAATAGCTGTAACAAGAAATAACGTAGAATTTGTAGGAATTATGAAATGTAACAAATATTGATGAAAGTTGTACGAATACTATATCTACATACAAGGGAGGGGGGGGGGAGAGAACTTTTTGCTGCAGAGAAGTAGATATTACTTGTAAAAAAAAAATTCTGACTAAAAAAATTTTCATTCTTTTTACTCGCTTAAGAGTTCACACAGGAAGGCCAATTAGGTTTTAAAAATATTGGACTATTGCCCAAAATAAAATGTTGGGCTATTGCCTTCCATTTCTGACGTGCGCTTGAAAATCGAGGCGAGTAGATAACAAAATGCACAAACCATTACAATTAAAGCAAGGACAACAATTGAAAGGACAAAAAAAGCGTTTGTCAAATCTATGGGGGTGGGACATTTTTCTTGATTTTCTTTTCAATGAATATACCAGAACAAATGTATTTTTCAAAATCTAGCGCTCCTTTCCCCACTAATTTTCGCCCCTGAATTAAAGTGCACAGTCCGCCAGGGAATTATAGGAACGTAATCTTTATTTTTCTCTATTTCCACAATTTTATCCCTCAGCAAGTGCTTTTTTACTTTCTTTTTTTTTCTCTATTTTCTTTCAATCTCTCTTTTTCTCTTGTTTCCACAATTTTTTCCCTCATTACATACGTTCTCTCTCTCTTTCCTCTCTTAATCTCGCTTTTTCTCTTTGTTTTCACAATTCTATCCCTCATTACATACTTTTGTTCATTTCCTTTTCTCTCTTTTTTCTCTTAATCTCTCATTTTCTCTTTGTTTCGACGATTTCATTCCTCATAACTTGCTCCTTTTTTCTCTTTTCCTCCCTTAATCCCTCTTTTTTATCTTGTTTCCTCAAAATTACCTGCTTTTTCTCTCCTTTTCACTTTCTTTTCTCTCTTATTTTCTCCTTTTCTATTTGTTTTCACAATTTTATCCTTCATTACATGCTATTTTTTATTTTTATTTTTTCTCTTAATCTCTCGTTTTCTCTTTGTTTCCACAATTTTATTCCCCATTACATGCTCTTTTTCTCTTTTTTCTCTTAATCTCCCTTTTTCTCTTTGTTTTCACTATTTTATTCCCCATTACATACTCTTTTTCTCTTTTTTCTCTTAATCTCTCTTTTTCTCTTTGTTTTCACTATTTTATTCCCCATTACATACTCTTTTTCTCTTTATTTTCTCTTACTCTCTCTTTTTCTCTTTGTTTCCACAATTTTATCCCTCATTACATGATCTTTTTTCTCTTAATGTCTTTTTTCTCTTTCTTTCCACTATTTTATCCCTCATTACATGCTCTTTTGTTTTAAAGACGGTTCAACATGGACTGGCTGAGCTCAAAACTGAAATTGCTGTTGGACGAGCTTTCATTGATCAGTGCATATCCCTCCATGCCAAAAATCAGTTAGATTCGGGTATGGCTTCAATGTCAAAGTACTGGTAAGTAAAATCTTTGACCTTTTTTCTCTTTTTTTTTTAAGCTGTAACTCATATTTATGTGTTAAACGGAGTGGAGTTGAAGATAATTCCTAGTGAAAAGGTTCTTTTAAATGAAAAGCCTAAAGTGTATTAAAACAAACTTGTAAGAGTTTGTAGGACTATTGTAGGGCTTTTATAGGGCTATTATTATTAGGGCTAATATATAGGGCTATATATTATTATAGGGCTATTATATTTTATTATTGTAGGGCTCTATTTTAGGGCTTTAACCTCGTTCAGAAGAAAAGAGTATATACTGAATTCGGGAAAAAAGGTAAAAATCTACTTTTACCAGCATCAAAATAAGTAATGTCTTGGTTTAGCTTTATTTATTATTTTTAAAAAAATTGTTGCTTTATAATACCAATGACACTAAAAATGATATCTGATTCTTCAAATTGGTTAAGTGGAAACTTAACCAACCATATACGTCTTTAAAAACTAGGAATACCTGGTAACTTAATTTTTGATGAGTGGGCGTCAAGTTTAAAAATAAGAAACGTGTTTGAAGAATCAGCAGAAAATGAGCGAAAAACATCCATCATCATTAGGCTCTAGAAACTGTAATTATCTTATATCCATATGCATTTAAAATTATTCAAGATGAAAAATTTCAAATTATTACTCAATTGACTTGCGTACAAAAATATCTTTTTAAAAAGACCAGGTAGGCTATCCTATTCTGTAATATTTATGACTATTGGCATATCAATAGAATTCTTGTACTCTTCTGATTTCAAAATATCATTTTTTTTTTACTTAATTTTTACATTCTACCTACTAGGTTGTATTTGTTCAATAGCCCGATTGAACAGTTGTTCTACCCTATTGATTGTTGTATTGCTCTATGACCAGATGCAAATAAATCGGGGGCTATGATCGTTTGGTTAGGCTTGTTTGTAAATATGAAACGTTTCCGCTTGTTTCTTTTCATGATTCAGTGCGGCAACAAAGGAGAGATTTTGATGTCCTTGGTACTAGTAAATAATCAATATTGTTAGTATATGATTACTCATTGAAAAGTAAAGAATATTAGAAGCGATCTTTTGTGGCATTGTTTCCTGAAATGGATGCATTTTCCTAAAAAATAGATTAAATAAACAAGATATTTTAGAGACTCTATTTCTTTTTAAAATAATTGTAATTGAATGAAACCTGAATCCTAAATCAGCACGACTGCTCATCAAAACCAAAAATTGTTAGGTGACAGTTTTTTTATTTTGGACAATGGAGAAGCAAAACTAGAGTCTTCTTCTCTTTTTTTTCCTTTTTCAGCTCTCTCTAATCTAACCTTAAATCTAGGCAGATTTTTAAGAAGTATATTCCTCGTCTTTATCTCTGATTAGTTTGTTTTCTTTAATCGAGCTGCATTTACAGCTCTACCATCTAGTTAAGAGATATCAATTCACAAAACCAAGGGAGTGGGAGGAGGATTTTCTTAAGGTTTTCTTCTAAAGATGCAAAAAAGCTATTTTTCGAAATCGAAAAAAGCTTTGCAATTTTCACGATTAAGGGATATCGATTTCACTAAGGGATATCAATTCACAAAACCAAGGGAGGGGAGGAGGATTTTCTTCACTTTTTCTTCTAAAGATGCAAAAAAGCTATTTTTCGAAATCGAAAAAAGCTTTGCAATTTTCACGATTAAGGGATATCGATTTCACTAAGGGATATCAATTCACAAAACCAAGGGAGGGGAGGAGGATTTTCTTCACTTTTTCTTCTAAAGATGCAAAAAAGCTATTTTTCGAAATCGAAAAAAGCCTTTCAATTTTCACGATTAAGGGATATCGATTTCACTAAGGGATATCAATTCATAAAACCAAGGGAGGGAGGAGGATTTTCTTCACTTTTTCTTCTAAAGATGCAAAAAAGCTATTTTTCGAAATCGAAAAAAGCCTTTCAATTTTCACGATTAAGGGATATCGATTTCACTAAGGGATATCAATTCATAAAACCAAGGGAGGGGAGGAGGATTTTCTTCACTTTTTCTTCCAAAGATGCAAAAAAGCTATTTTTCAAAATCGAAAAAAGCCTTGCAATTTTCACGATTAAGGGATGTCGATTTCACTGAGGGATATCAATTCACAAAACCAAGGGAGGGGAGGAGGATTTTCTTCACTTTTTCTTCTAAAGATGCAAAAAAGCTATTTTTCGAAGTCGAAGGAAGCGGTGTAATTTTTTCGGTTTTTCCTGAAGAGACTACAAAAATATATTTTTCAGCATCTAGGGAGGGCGGGATAATTGCCTTTCTTTGTAGGTTATCGACAATATGCATAAGTTAGTTACATACCTTTCCATAGAAGGGAATTTACCTTCTCCTTCCCTGAATTGTAAATAAGGGGTGCACTAAATATATAGTTTTTTTTAATAACGCCTCATTTTCCATCTACAAATGACTACTAAACTGTGTACACCTATACTATACTTCACTACAGCACCAATCCGTCTGTGCACCGCCAACACAGCTGTGCACACTCCTCTTACCCTCGCACCTATGTTGTAGGTTATTTGCGATTTTGTTTTCAAACAAATGAAAAGAAACAAAAGATGGACAAGTAACCAGAAAATAAGTTATGAAACAAATATAAATGAGTCAGATTAGCATCTAGAATTATTCTTCAAAGAAAAATATTCAAAAAACGTAAAAATTATAGTTTATCCGTAGTAGTTCAAGAGGGAACATGGGATTTTTTCCCCAGAAAATTTTCCATGTCTCACTTAGTCTCAATTAGTGCTCACTGTACCAGGTTTTTTTTTTTTTCACCAAAAAGGCTTTATATCTTTTTTCACCACTCATAAAAATAATTCAAAAATGGAGCCTCTGATATTAAAATCGCTTGTCGTATCCTTGAATTTTCTTACCAATAGCAGTACAAAAAGACTTAAACGAGTTTTAGATCTTCCTTTCACCTGTAAGATAGTGCCTCTTGAGTGATTTTGGTAATGGAGTGCAGCCAATTTTGTGTACCAGAATCACGCTGGAAAGTGAACCAACAGATATGGACATCTCCTTGTATTTCTACTGTGTTCCCTTACTTCAAATTTAGTGTTTTACTGTTACTTCAAATTTATATTATAGTTGCATTGTTTTTATCCAGAAAGAAGTATTTCGACTCTTTTCATTTGTGTTTGAAATGAAAAGGCAGCGTTGCATAAGAAATTATTTACCTAGTTTTCCTTTTCCTTGATCATGCTAACCTTCTCATAGAAACTACGAAAAGGAAATCTAAGTTACATCTGTCTGCTTAGTATATGTGCAAATTTTTCGACACAAGTTACCCTTTCCCAAACTATTGTATATCATTTTGTTAGGGGGGGGGGAGGTTGCAGAGATAATTCTAACCCCTCGTACTTACCTGGAGACCATTTTTATTGCTCCATCTAAATATTTCTTTATATTAAGCGATGCTGGGGATAAATTGCCAGTACATCCCAATTGATAGTAACGACCACTCACGAAAATGTGGCCAAAATGTGTAATCTGTATGTGTAATCGAAAATGTGTAATCTATCTTATAAAACGAGCACTAATTGTATGTCTATCAGTAAATTTTTCATCAAAAATGACACTGTTCTTTTTTTGGAAATTGGCATATTAATATTTTTGTTGTGAGAAAAAATGATCTAGATAAGTCAAGACTTTGAGAAAATTTTTCTTCTTCTTCCCGAACCCTTAATATTTTAATCAATAATCTGCTGACGGAAATTAGAGACCCATGAAGGTTGAAAGCCTTAAGCATAAGTAGGAGGAGTTTCAAAACGCAATTTATTGACACATCAGTTGATTCTGAGCTTTTAGACGAAGTCACTCTCGTTTGATAGCTGTGAAGTGAGTTTCGAACTCTTAAGAGCTTCGCATTAAATGCTACGTCTTTTGGCAGAAAAATTTGAATAATGATTTGCATACCAGGGGAACGAGCTTCGCCCATTGATTATTGTTCGTTAAATAATTCTGGAAAAACATTTTCGATGGAATGCCATTACAAATGCCAAGACTTCCAATACCTTAATGGTTTTACACTTTCTACAGTGAATAAAATACAAATAAAGTTGTTTCGCGAAAGAGATTAAAGAAAAAACTTTGATTTTCCTTTGACCGAGAGAAGCTCAATCTGCTGGTATTAAATATATATTTCATGTCAAAGTCTTGGTGAGATCTATAACTTTGTAGCATTTAGTGAATCCTTATACTGTGAACACTTGTTAATGTGTACTCCTAAGGGGTATTGTACTTGGTATCGGATTAACGATGCTTCTTGACTACAAAGGCCCATGCGTCGGCCCTGCAGTTTATTGCTACAGCTGGATTCGAACCCTGGGTCCTGTATTACCAAACAGAGATCAAACCTATTGTGCCACCACAGGAAAACCCTACAGGGGTGAAACTACGGCAAAACCTTGAATAATTTATGTTTTAGATAAAGGCATTACCACAGCACCAAGTTTTTTTTTGTAAATTTCTCTTTCCTCTTGTGATTTGGTTTATTTTCGCAGGCCCACTGATCTGGAAAACAAAGTGGCCTATAAATGTGTCCAAATGCATGGTGGCGCTGGTTACCTGTGGGACACCCCAATTGCGAAGATGTATGTCGATGCTCGTGTGCAACCTATCTACGGTGGCAGCAATGAAATCATGAAGGAACTCATTGCCAGACAAATAGTTGGGGGAGGGAAGAAAAAATAGACTTGTTTCTGCCTTTTTGTTGTTCTTCGTAATTTTTAGATTTTAAGTGTAAAAATTTATGTCACAAATTCAGAATTTCTCGGGTCTTTTTTGCATGATTCGCAGCGCCTTCAGTTGCTTGGCATCCTTTACTTAAAAAAACAACAATAATTCAGAGGTAGTTTGGATTTTATCTATTAGGTTTTTTTTTATCATAGGAAAGAAACAAGCCGAGTCTGTTTTTGATCTAGTAGAAAAAAGGAAAAACATATGGAACATTTTGTATTTAGTAAAAAAAAAAAAAAAAAAAAAAAAAAAAAAAAATAAGGGGAGATGGTTGCTATTTATTAGAAAAGCTTTTTTTTTATCATAACCAGAAAATAATCAAGTCTATTTTTTATGTAATGAAAAACCGAAAAACACGTGAAAACTTTTACATTTAGAAAAAAAATAAGGAACAGAAACGTAAAAAAGAAATAACGCAACTTAGAAAGAGTAAAAATGTAAAATAACGGGGTGTTATTTTACATAAAATTATGAAAAGTAAAATTGCGTCTACAAAAAAAATAAAATGAGAACATGTGAATCACAGAAGAAAAATTCGCGTGTTAAAAAAAGGAGAAAAATAAAGCCGAATTTAAATTAAATAACACAAAATCAAATCTGAACTAATGGTAGACTTTAAGCTGAAATAAACTTAAAATATATATAAAAAACTTGTTGCAGTTGAGTAAAAAAAGAAAAAATCGGCAATCAACTACCTGGTGGCACTATAATTCAAAATCACGTGATTAAATAGGCTTATCAATCCTAAAAAGGGCTTATCCCAGATTTGCCTCTTAATCACTTGGACTGTCTGTCTTGGCTTTTTCTGCAATTAGTCATGTGTTGATGCCTACTGCAAAATACTTGATTTTCAGTTCCCTTAGTCTTCTTAACATGATGTGGCTTCGTTTCCATTGCTCATACTGTTCTCTGAACAAATTCGCTTAATGACTATGTCGATATTTAAACTCCTTGAAAAAAAAGTTTTAACTGTTGTATACAGTAAAAGGGTAGTTGGAATACGCTTTAGTGTGTGCTTATTCGCGCTAACCAGCATTAAGTGCTGTTAATAATAGCGCTTTTCGGGAGGTTGACTTTTAGGATTTTGTTTCGCCAAAGTTCAACTATTCGATCCAATACAAAACGAAGTGGTTTCCAGTTCCAATGTTCCACTATGCTACTGGAAAAAATGCCGCGAGTCTGGGAAGCTAACGGTTAAAGGGATTCCCGCGTAACGTCTGAATTTCACGTGAGGGAAAAAATACCTGGTGGCACTGTAAGCATAAGTAATACTGATAAAATGCATTACATTCAAAAACAAAAAAGCTACTAGTGCTGGATAAAATAGATCGCTTCCCTTCTAAATCTTAGTTAGACACTTGCCAAGGTTTTTATCTTTTCTTTCAAAGTCCACTACCACTAGCGCTTTAATTAGTAATGCAAGGTAGCAACATGTTGTTAGTGTTTCTGACGCCCATAATCTTGTCAAAAAAGACCCGAAAGTTTTGATTTATAAATTTTTATTTTACTGCCCTTAATTGGAATTTTAAAAGTTTATTGGACGAAGTTGGGATTCTTTGTAATCTGGAAGTGCTTTATACTCTATTGGAATAAATTCGATAAAATTTTGTTGCGACCTTCTATTTCAGAAATAAAATAAGAGAAGGATTATCGTTCTAGATTATATTCTGTTTGAATATTCACCCATCTTTTTCTCTACCGTAATTATAAAGTGGAATTGCAAACAGAATCAGTATAATAAAATATTTCAAATATACCAGCTAAATTGTTTTATAAGGGGAACCTATCCTGCCATATAACTTCAATGTGAAATCAAAGTTTTGAAATAACCGGGAAACTCAGGCAGCTACTTAAATGTAGCCTTTCCAGGTATAGCATATTTCCTGCCTTTCCATGTGTAAATAAAATGAAAATATGAATCAATTGGTAAAACCTTGAATGAAAACATGTTAATAAGTTTACTTTCAGTTTATTTAGACAATGGAATGTTTCATTTTCATCATTTTTGTACATGTTTTGCTCATCTAGCCTCAATCGATCAATCAAACATTTATTACCCACTCAAGAGAAAGACAGTGAAGTAAGACACAAAAAGAAAAAAAAGAGATACACTGAAAGATTCGTAATATATATATAAAAGAGCATTAACATCACATTAACCGGTATCCAAAATAAGTGCAAGATCATTTAAATTAAAAAATAAACTAATTGATCATAAGGAGTGACGTGGCAAGCTGTTTGCTCGTACATCCTCCCAACAAGGACAGGCGGGGCATCATTAACTGACAAATTAATAAACCCTTTCCTCTTAGAGGAAAGGGTTGACATGTGAGATATAGACGAAGCTAGCTTCTGCGCCCTCTCACCAACTTTGTCATTGATTGGATCCTCAAGGTCCTGGACAAGTACAAAGGTGTTGCAGTGAGCGCGACCCTCTCCTCACGGATCTTGACTATGCTGACGACGTGGACATGCTTGCTGAATATATTTCGGAAGCTCAGGCTATGATCAATGACGTGGCAGACAAGGCACTCTCGACTGGCCTCTAAATATTCTAGCGAAAACAAAAACCATGCGAACGGCTATGACGGATGCAACCCCTGTGACCCTAAACGGTAGTAAGATCGAAGACATCCAGTCGTTTAAATGCCCCGGCTCAATGGTAAACCCTGCTGGCGAATCTTCAGATGAGATCTGGAACCGCATATCGTCTGTTTGGAACGTCTTCCTTCAACTACAGAAGGCTCTCTGGATAGTCTGGAAGCGGAGCGAAATTTGAACACGAAGCTCCAAGTTTATGAAGCTATGGTTCTCTGTTCTCCTCTATGGATGTGACATGGTCACTGAAAACAACCAAAACGTTGATCTTGAATACCTTCAACCACAAATGCCTGCATTATATCCTCAGCATCTGCCTCTCAGATAGAATCTCGAACGACGAAGTCAGGAGAAGATGTGGGAATCGCCCACTTGCCTCTGATATTGTCAAGCAGAGAAGACTGAAAAGGTTTGGCCACACAATGCGCAGACCAGATGACCGAACAAGCAAAAGATGCTTCAAATTTCTACCACTACCGGTATGGAAGAAGAGAGGTGAAGGCCAAAGGAAGACGTGGCTCGTGGAACTGATGCTCGATCTAGAGCCATTTGGATGATCCATAAACTACGGCAGTCGTTGGGATCGTCAGTAGATGGAGATTGTAGAGCCTGCCACCCTCGAGCGAAACCTCGGGAAGGAGACATGCTGTCGTCTGTTGGGTGCCACAATAAGCCTGGATGCAGCTTGACCGAGCATCAAGTACAAGTAAGGCGAATTACGGATATTGAGTTGAGATTCATTTTACTGAGAAGAGCAAATATTGAGCTCATAAAACGAATGGTCTACAGCTTCATTGGTAGCGCTGCACAGTCAGCAAAATAGGAGGCCAAAATATTTAGGTCAGTAATATTTTCCCAGATCCTATTGTAAACACGAGAAGGAGTTTTAGATGGAGATGCTGATGGGTTAGGAGGAGTGCCACTTACTAGAAATCCCGATAAAAGCAAGTAGAAAATGTCTCCCAGGGATTGTTATTTAAGATTAGCTTTGGATTTCTTAGAGAAATTAAATAAAAAAACATGTTTTTTTAACTGAAAGTAAGGAGCGACATTAAAACTTAGAAACGAACAGAAATTATTCCATTTATGAAAGGGGCGGTCCCCTCCGCAATCCCTCGCTCTTTACGCTAAAGATTTTTATTGTTTTAAAAAATAAAGTTTTGAGACAGAGTCAAACTTTAGCGTAAAGAGCGAGGCATTGAGGAGGGGACAACCCCTTTCATCAATGGATTAATTTCTGTTCGTTTTAAGTTTCAATGTCGCTCCTTACTTTCAATTAAAAAAACTTGTTGTTTTTATTTCATTTCTGAACGTTTTTGAATTAATGCAGGTTTTGATTTTGGCTCACCGTACATGAATAATTAAAACGAAATTTGCATATTAATTTTACTTTTTTTTTGGTTAAATTACTTTCTCGAAAGTTGTTTTATTTTATTTACCAGCGTTTTTTATTAATAGTAAATTGACGTAACTTACGAATTCGATAGCGTAGCATGGTTCTGAATTTACATATTTTTATTACCTAGACTAGGGGGTTCGCCCTTAAGTCGGGTCTCTACTCTATACGCTAAATTCCGAAATTTCTTTTTATTAATTAGAAATGGCCCCTTAAGCATAAAAGTCGCAAATTGTAATAGATTGCTCTTATGAAAGTGCTAAAAATACTTTAGCGTAAAGAGCGAGGTATTGACTAGGGGGCGAACCCAATCATATACGTAATAATTTCTGTTCGCTTTAAGTTTTATGTTGCTCCTTACTTTCAGTTAAAAAAAAAACTTGTTTTTTTATTTAATTTCTGATCGTTTTAAATAATGCTGGGGAATCCGGTGCCCCCTTCATACCAATGTCCCTTCCCCCATGGAAAGATCCTCCCATGTAACCCCCGAGCCCCCCCCCCCCACTACCAGAAAAAATCCCCCCCCCCCGAAAATGTCTGTATACTTCCCAATAACCAACACTATATTTAAACATTGGGCAAAATTCATAACTTGCAACCCTTCCCCCGGGGACTGTGGGGGATTAATCATCCTCAAAGACATAGTTATTATATTTTTCGACCGTGCTGAATAAAATGGGTATCTCAAAATTTTGATCGGGTGACTTTGGGAAATAATGAGCTTGGGAGGGGGCCTAGTTGCCCTCCATTTTTTTGGTCACTTAAATACGGCACTAGAACTTTAATTTCCGTTCGAATGAGCCCTCCCGCGATATTCAAGGACCACTGGGTCGATACGATCACCTCTGGAAAAAAAATAAATAAACATGCATCCGTGATCTTTCTTCTGGCAAAAAATACGAAATTCCACATTTTTGCACATAGGAGCTTGAAACCTCTACAGTAGGATTCTCTGATATGCTGACTCTGATGGTGTGATTTTCATTAAGGTTATATGACTTTTAGGGGGTGTTTCCCCCTTTTTTCAAAAATAAGGTGAATTTTCTCAGGCGCGTAACCTCTGATAGTTAAGACTAAACTTGATGAAACTTATTTATTTGAACTCAGTATAAAACCTGATTCTTGTGATGTATCTATGGTATCAAAATTCCGTTTTTTTTAGAGTTTCGGTTACTATTTAGCCGGGTCGCTCCTTACTTTCAGTTCGTTACCACGAACTGTTTGATCAGATGCCGTTGATAATTCTATCTGATATTATTTTGAATTTCTTGTCTTGCCCGTGTTCTACAGTGATATCAATTCGTGAAGATTAGGGGGAGGGGGTGTTTTTCAAAATCTAAAGTGGGGGCAGCGCCTCCCGCCCCAAATGACACCACTGGTGTTTCAACAACTTTTGCTCTTACGGTTTTCTGTTAGCAGTCAAACTGGAAGCGATTCTGAAAATCAAACGAATCGAACTTTCGGAATGAAACAATGTAAGAACTATGTTATTTCAATGTTTCGCTTAAGGCTAATCAATAATCTATACTATGTCTGACAAAAAATATGTCTAAAATCCCCCTCCTTTTTGAACGTATGCATGTTGCTTTGTATACGTCTAGGGAGGGGCAGGGTTGGCAAACTTGTGTTTTTTCACTTCTTTCAATGAAAATACTGAAAAAGAGATTTTTTTTTAAAATACACTAAGTAAAGGTTTTTTTTAATCTGAGGGGCGGGGGAGACTTTCCCTCCCGTAAATTGAATCCACTGCTTTACTCCCGACTGTGGCAGTTAGAGTTTTCCAGTTGCAGGTAAAAAGCGACTCTGAAAATCAAACAAACAGAAATTTTTTGAATGTAACGAAGTCAGTTATGAGTCAGCTATCAGCCAAGTAACATCATTTGGCTAGTGCTTTTAACCTAGGTTGATGTGGACTAAAATGAATTGAAATAGCTAAGTGGGCGGAGTTTTGTTCTGTGAATGCGGAAAAGTTCTTTTTATGCAATGAGACTGCTAATTAATGATTACGCATAAACAGAAGTCAATTTATTAGCTGAGGGTTCCAAGCGAAGATTTGAGGAGTTCCTGTTGGGAATTTATGGTGTTAGCCGTGTCTTAACGGCTTAGCGAACTGCACTTACGTGTATAAATAAGAAGTACTTTTTCCGGTAAGAATATTCTAATTTTTTATTTACTGGTTTGTGATGACGAGGAACAAACGTAAACGTAAAACAGAGGACCAATTTGGATCGATTTCGCATGACGAATCTGGCCATTCATCTTCAACGCAAAAATCAATAAATCGTGCTTCGATCCAGTTATTAGCGGACGTTTTCTCGAAAATTCTTGAAATCGTAACGGAGTCTCAAAATACGCTAAATCAATTGACATGAGATCGGCTAATCAAGAAAATCGAGTAACTTCTGTTGAAAATGCTCAAGCCATCTTACAATCCAATCTTGCTCAAGTTGGAAAAAATTGCAATACAGTAAATGAAGAAGTAATTTCACTAAAAACGCAAATGCATGTTGCATCCACTGAGGCAAAATATCCCCGTGAAATGGGTTCGTTGTCGGCAAGATTGATGTCGGTGGAATATTTATCTACAGAAAATAACATTATTGTGTGGAATACGGTTTGTGATGATGTAGCTACTGCTAAGTTTATTTCAAGAAACATGTGCCAATGGTTTAGAATTATCAAAGGTTCCAGAATTTACAATTGTTACGAATAAAAAAGAGCAAAAGTTTTCAAAGTGAATGTTAAATCACGCGAGGCGAAGATTATGATCTTACGTAATGGGGAAAAACTTAAGAATAAGACTTTCGATTCAAATACAGCTATGAAAAATCTTAACGTCTGAGATGATGCTCCATTGTCTGTTCGTGAAGCGCGGAACAGACTGCGAGATTAAATCTAAATTGAGTAATAAGAGTATTTCAGCTTGGGTGTCTAATACTGTTCCTCCATTCATTCAGCTTGAAAGAGAAGGTGTTGGAAAAGTGAAATATAAGTACAATGAGCCAATACCAGAGCTAGTTGATTGTCGATTCTAGCATTTCATTTGTTTGTTTTGAAGTTAAGGGGCATTTTTTGCTATTATTAGATATATTTTGTTATTGTGGTAAGCGCCACTACTACAAGTATGTGCCTGATGAAGGAAATTAATTATATATTTCTTCGATTGCATTATCCTGTCTTTTTTAATTTGTGTGAGGTTTTCACCTTTTTATTTTCTATGAGTTTTTTTTTGTTATGCTGTATCTTTTTATTTTGTGTTTCGTTTATAATAAATTTTATTTTTAATTTATTTTCTCTTTTTCTCAGTTTTTTTTCCTTTGTTATTGGTTGCAGCCCTCCTGGATACTGGAGATCACTTGTTGTTGTTGTAAGTAGAGTTAATTTTTCTATCAGTTTCCTCGTTTGCCTCCTAAGCTTGTGTCTTGAAAAAATAGCTGGATTATAACAATAACAGATTGAAAACACTTAGAGAAATTCGTTCAGTTGGGATGTCCTGGGGAATGGGGTCTTAAATCGGGATTATGATGAAGGAACGGTGGAGGATTTTCCAGTGGTTAAATATAAATTTCTAGCTGATATTGGAAATAAATCTACTATGGGTCCGCGAAGTTTGAGCATTTTCCATTTAAATTGTCAAGGCCTTTCTAGTTCATTTAATTATTTAACAGAACTATGTAAGTTTTCTGAGTTGGATGTGCTTGCATTGAATGGAACGTGGTTTTGCAATTATACAATGAGTCTACTTGAAATTGATAGTTATGACTGTGTGATGCAGAATAGGGACTCACGATTACATGGTGGATTGGCTTTATATTGCAGGAAGAATATTACAATGAAAATACGGAATGATCTACGCATGAATAAAGAGATGGGTTTTGAATGGATGGTAATTGAACTTTGTAACTTAGGAAAATTTTCCTCTGTGGTGGTTGTTTATCGACCTCCATCTGGAAATGTGCAGGAATTCATCGATTTGCTGGAGCGGCAAATGGATAACTTGTCAGGTTCAAATCGCCCATGCTTTGTTTGTGGAGAGTTTACTCTTGATCTATTTTCAGTAAATGTAAACCCGAGAGTTCGAGATTTTTTAAAAGTTATGGGTGGTTACGGTTTAAGACCGACAGCAATATACGTAGTCGAGTGACTTTGCGCTCGGAATCACTTTTGGATAATACATTTGTTAACGTGAAGTATGATTTTGCTGATGTTATTTTGAATCATGTTTCTGATCATTTTGGTGTCTTTGTTGTTATTAGAGAGTTTGGTGTTCCTACAGCTATGAATATACCAGCATAAGTTTCTGCATTGAAAATGGATGCTAAGGTTCTTAACATATTCACAAGAAAATTAAAGAACGCTCAATTTGACTTTTTAGAAAGTAGTGATCTGAAAGTGAATGAAAATTTTTCATTGTGGTATTCAGAAATAACTAAACTACTAAAAGAAAGTTGTACAGTTATTCAAAAGCCGGCTTTTCATGTTACCCCTAGGAAACCCTGGGTTACTAGAGGACTGATGAAGGCCATATCAAATCGAAGACTGCTTTATAAATATTCTATAGTGTCTCCTGAGGCGAAGGTGAGATATAAGAAATATAATTGTGATCTCAATAACCAGAAACAAGTTTTAAAAAGTGCAGGTAATCCCAGGCAAACGTGGAGAGTAATTCAGTCTGTTCTGAGCCCTTCCAAAAGTTCAATTTTACCTGAAAATTCCAATACTGATGCTTCGATTGTAGATAATTTGTGTGACCATTTTTCTATTGTTGGTAAACGGATAGCGAACTCCACGACAAAATTTTCTGAGGATGGAACATACCACCAGTTTTTACCCAAGGAAAGTGAAGTATCTGCATATCTGAAACCAGTGACTGCTAGTGAATTACCTACCACATTGTGGAACATGAGAAATAATGCTTCGGGTGCTGACTTCCTTTCATTGCGTGTACTTAAGTATGTTTTCCCGGAAATATCCGACCAGGTTTTGGTTTTATTTAATGTGTGCCTAAAATTTGGTGTTTTCCCCGATTTTATGAAGATTGCTCGAGTTTGGTGTTTTTCCGCTCTTTACGGGCGGAGAAAAAAAATTTTGCCGAATGATTATAGACCTATTTCATTGCTGCCAGTTTTATCGAGAGTTTTGGAAAAACTGATTAGTGGCAGGATGGTTGATTTCTTGAGAATAAAAAGTATTTTTAGTAAAACTCAGTTTAGATTCCGTAAAGCAATGTCGATAGATCAAGCTCTTCTTTTTCTCACGACGTTTGTGAACGATGCTCTGGACCAAGGGTGGAAAGTTACATCTGTTTTTTTTGGACATTGTGAAAGCCTTTGATGCAGTGAACCATGGAATTCTTATGGTGAAGCCGAGGAATTGTGGTTTTCGTGGTATGTTTTATCGTCTATTGGAATCTTTTCTCCAAGATCAAAAACAGTTTGTCAGTGCAGATGAAGTTGAACCGTAAGTTAAAAGTGTTGAATTCAGTGTCTCTCAGGGGTCTGTTTTTGGGTCCTTACTGTTTCTTACATATATTGATGACCTGCGAAATGCTATAAAAAGGACTATCTTTTGATTTAAGATTTAGTGATACTGGAGCATCAAAATCTATTTTGCCTTATTTTACTGATGATACGCATCTAACTGTTGCTGCAAAAACTGGGGAAATGCTTATGCAGAATCTTCAGACTGGCATGTTAAACATTGAAAAATGGATGGGGGGTTAACAGACTTCAGCTAAACCGCGCTAAATTCTATTTTGTAATGTACGGGAGAAGTAGCAATTTTTACCCTTGGATTGATAAAATACAGTTCGGTCAAAATATTCTGCCTCGGGAAGTTTCGACAAAGTATTTAGGGGTGATTGTCGATGAGTGCCTTAACTTCAAAGAGCACATCTCATGTGTTAGTGGCAAGGTTGCAAGATATGTGGGATGATGAGGAAACTGAAGCACTTTTTTCCAAAAGATATTATGAGATTGTTTTATTTTTCTTTTGTTCACGCATACCTTCTATATGGTTGTCTTGTGTGGTCAAGTACGTTTTTAACTCACCTTCGTCCCCTTAGAAGTTTACAAAATAATGCCCTACGTACCCTAATGCCCTACAAAATATTACCGATTGCCGGATTATTCCGTTTTTATAATGCTCTTTTTATGTTTAAATATACACGCGCGTTATTACCTGAGTGTTTTAGGGAAATGTTTACAAGTGGTGTTAATTTCCATAATTACTCGACTAGAGCATGAAACTAGTTCGGCGACCTCAGGTTATTACAAAGCGATCCGTTTTTTCCATAAGACATGTTTGCTCTCGGGTGTGGGAACCATTACCTCAGGCTATTTCAACAATTGATGAGCTAAATGAATGTCGCAGTAAACTAAAAGGACAGTGTTTGTCTACATATGAATTTTAATCCCTGCTGAGCGAATTTTCTCTCAAGTGATCGTGATACCTTTTTTTTTTGGGAGGGCGACGAGGAGATAGAATAGAAGAATGATCTTTTAATTTTGTGTCTTCGGTATCCAGTAAGGTCGTGAAATTTATTAGAAATTAATTTATTTCGTTTATTTTTATTTATTCATTTATTTTATCATTATTTATTGTTTTGTATTTTTTTTTTTTTGGTTGGGCTAAGGATGGCTAGTAGTAATTGTGTATTTAGGGTTTTGTAAAGGGCGATGTCTGCCCATACAAGTTTAATAAACTTTGGGTCTTGTTGTTGATGTGTTTTATTTCTTGTTAATAAAACCCTTTTTCTCTAAAAAAAAAGAATTTTGTTGTTATAGTTGCTACAACAGAAGAGTGATTAAACTATACTATGTCTGACAAAAATATGATTGAAATCCCCTGTCTGCACATGAGCATGTTACTTTGCATAATATATCAGCGTTGTTATTTACTTAATAAAATCGAGGGTGGGAGCATATTTGTCGTTTTTTCAATGAAAATACTAACAAAGGCATTTTCCTATGAAAATAGGAAGGATATTTGTTAAAATCTGGGGGAGGAGATGTGTATTCGCTTAGTCTAGATAACTAAAAATAGTCCCTAAAACAATCTTAAAACGTTTTAATACCTGTCAGATATAAAATAGAATTGATTTATCAAAAACCAGAAACGAAATCAAATGAAAATGACAAATACGTCAGTGGCACTGTCGCTCTAAACTAGCTACGTCAGGATGACTCACTGCTTCTTCGAACCCTAGAAATGAATAGTATAATCAACAGTATATGAAACTGCTTTCAAGATAAACAATGAGTATTGTCACTAATTAATTCTCAGATTCTCCCGAGTATTTCTGCACAGCTATCACAAAGTGCAGTTACAGTTAAGTACCGTTATGTACAATTAAGTACCGTTAGAAGCACATTTAGGTAAGGTTAAAAGTACTATTAATTACCATTACGTACGGTTAAAAGTAATGTTAAGTACAGTTAAAAGTATAGTTAAGTATCGTTAAAAGTACAGTTAAGCACCGTCAAAAGTACAATTAAGTACCTACTCCACCACATGTTGGCTGGTAAACCAGAGAGTCAGTGACAACATCAAAATATAAATCCTTTTCAGCAGTCGACTATCAAAGGTCACATTCCACCAAAAGCAGGATAGCTCCGGTAATACGTGTCGCATAAAATAAAAATGTTACGTATCAATAAGAACACTTAATGTACAATTATGAAACAGGAAATAGAAAATAAAACAAAAGCGAATAAGGATAACTGATAACGATAGCCTACCGAATAACGAATAACCGAATAAAGAACAACGATAGCCTGCCGGGTAGTGGACTAATTTATGTTAAATAGTGTGCTGAGTCCTCTATTCCACTTTTCAGTAGCCATAGAAGCCAATCAGGCTTTTTAGCATAAATTTTTTGCTTTACCTTTAATTTTTTTTAGTTCTAATTTTTCCAATTTCTATTATATTTTTCTATTTTTAAATTTCTCGTTAGGTTTTTCTATTTCTTACATTACATATTTTCAAATGGCTCATAGAACTGATCAGACTATTTAAATTACCCTTAATTCGTACCTATCACATTAGTTCTGCCCTTGGATGGACAACAAGTGGAATATCATCATTTTTATACAACTCTGAAAAAGGCTTATGCCAGCTTTACCACTCACTCAGACTATATGTTTTTATTTTACTACAATTAGCCATGGCTCCCAGCTTTTTCATCACAGTCCACCAAGATTTTTATTTTTTTTTTTAAATAGTATTTCCATTCAATTTTTTTAGTTTATTAGCATAAATTTTACCTTGATGTTGTCTTGTTACTTGATAATGTCAAAAAATTTAAAGCAAAAAGTCTGACTGAACGTGATCAATCCCAATAGTAATTCCATAAACACTGATTAATAACCCATATTTAAGAATACCCAATTTCTATGAAACGTAATCGAAAAACATGGTACATACAGAGGGGAATCTCTGAGCTTTGTTATCCAGAAATATCCAGATTTTTAATAGTTAAGGTAATATGGTCTCTCTAAAACAAGCAATTTTGCGATAAGCCCGCAGCTATAACTTGCGCCAAAAAGGCGTTATACTTATATCATTGGATTTATTAGCCTTAGATCTAATAATTCACCGAGTCAGAAATATGATATTACTTTTTCTTGGAGAAGGATCTAAACCTACTTAAAAAAATAGGAAATTCATCTTCTTTAATTATTTTCAACATATTTCAATCTCAAACAACCGTGTAGCCTACACCGAATTTCAAAAATATAATTCAGCAGATGGATAAAATTGAAATCTCAGTCATGAAATGACATCAAAATTTTCGTTTTTCGCTGATATATTAAAACCTTAGCAAAGAAGAAAAATAACCTACTACAAATTGTACAGGGAACAAAAACCTTAAAATTCAAAACATAAATTTTTCCGGTCCGGTCTCTCCTGTCCCACTCACAAACAAAACAACCATATTTTGTACACGAAAGTCGTAATACTAAGATTGCGGGAGTTTTTCCAAAATTTTAGCTGATTTTGTAATTTTGGATTTTCCTAACATAAGTTTGCGGGTATTTTGCAGTAGGCTTTAAGACATGGCTAATTGTAGAAAAAGCCAAGACAGATAGTCCGAGTAATTGAGAGGCAAAAATGTTTAAATGGGACGGGTAAATGGCGGGAGCAAGTATGATAATCTTATTGGACAAGTACTTGTGTGTTATTTTCTGGAAAGGCACGCCTGCCTAGAGTCTCAGGCAGGTTGAAAAAAAAATTTAAAATTGATATAGGACCATTATGTCATAAATCTCCTCAGTAATTTTATTAAACCTGAGCGCCTACTGTGGAATTGGATGGAAGGGATTAAATAAAGCCTAGACTTACAGCCCCCTTCCTCAAATCAAGCAAACTTTATACTACTACTAACAACTTTACCGCAGCACCAAACCGCCTGAGGCCAACACAGCTACGCACGCTCCTCCTCCATCCCAATCTATTCAAAGCCTCACTCTTCACACCCTTTAAGGAAGCTTCCATTTACCTTAAATACTTCCTTACGGAATTCTCCCACCCCTATTGAGGACGACCTGCTTTCCGTTTAGCCCTGGACGGTTGGCCGAAAAGGACAATCTTTGTAAATCTGTCATCCTTCATCCGCAAAACTGCCCTAGCCATCTCAACCTTTTTTTCATTCATAGAAAGCGGGATTGAACCACTCTTTTCGAACAGCCTACTGTTTGAAATACGGTCAGTCAGTCGGGTACCCAAAACAATCCGTAGGCAATTTTTCTGGAAAACATTTAGCAAATCTTCCTCCATTTTTCGGAGCGCCCTTGCTTCAGAACTATACCTGACCACTGTCATCACCGTAGCTTCCAATATTCTAATCTTGGTTCGCATAGGTGCCTTCCTATTCTTCCAAACTTCTTTTCAACTATGAAAAAACACCCTGGGCCTCGGCTGTTCTACTTTTAATATCTTCACTGCACCCACCATCTTTACGAATAATACTAACGGGGTAAGTCCACTTGATCGATCTTTTTGTTATCCAACGTCACCTTTTCATCTTCACTTATTCCTAGCCTTAGCTACTTAAGTCTGCTTAAAATTAATTTGCAAACCTATTCTAGCACCCTGAACTCGCAAAAACCTCCATAGACTGATTTTTTTCTTTTAAAGAACCTCTATAAAATAATTCATTACCTCCTACCTAATGGTTTCCAAAATGTCTTTTCTTGAATAGAAGGGAAACGGGCTATTGAAGTCTTTTCTTTAACAAACAGATTTTTTCAGATACCTCAGCCGAGACCTAGGAGAAAAGAACCCTGCAAAACCTCTTCTAGAAGAGAAAACCCGTATTCTAAACTGCATTACAAGAAGGCAATCGAAACAAAGCAAAAGGCACACGAACGTTGGATGCTATCAAAGAGAAAGGAAGACAAAAGGAAGATTGTCGATCCACTAAATAGGCCACCTTCGTATGGACCAATCACACACTCCTTAATATGAACTTTTGGTTTTTGACGGAGCCAGCTAAAACTCCTGCATTTTTGTCCAAAAGTGTGGGAAAACAAAGAAAAAACGCACATGTCAACTCATAAGAAAGTACCACAAATCGGACGGAGCAATTGGACTCATAAAAACATCCAAAAATAGGACATGTTTGTAAAAGTTGAGAGGTTACTTGACCTTTAAGGCTCACTCCTTCCAACTAAATGACAACTATCAATCATCTTTTGTCACTCATAGGCCAAAACTTCCAAAGCTAAATCTAAAATATTTCAATTAACACATGGCAGAGTAGGTATTCGTCGATAATTGCAAGTGAGTTCGGACGGGTCTCACAACAGCTGAGTATACACCAAACTACTGATATTAAGAGTCTTGAAAGTAACGTGATGCCAATGTAACAGTCTTGTTTACTTAGGGATGCCTATTCTGAAAAAATCCAACAAGCTAATGTGTCTATGGCCGCTAAGACGGTCCACCTGAATAGGGCTAACTTAACACAAGGTTTTCAGTGCAATTGCTGTACCCTTTCTACTCGACCTTTCTCTTGTGTCACCTTGCTTCACCCTCATAAAAAGCTACCAGTCAGTAGGATTTTCTTGAAGTTTGGGAAGTATCTTCTATGCTTAATTCTAGGGAACTGGAGCGCGTTTCATAGTAGAAAGTACAACATAGTAGATCCTACTGTTGTATTTGATACTCGTGACAGAACCTTTTCAAAATAAACGCCAATTCGCTCCATACTTGACCGTCTATATTTTAGCATTGAATATTGTATGTACATGTTGAATCGAAGTATTATACATCTACATAGAAAAGCTATTTTTCATGTACAAGAGCAAGAACTATTCTACGAGCCATGTAAAGATGTTTTAATACTGTAAACCCCTCTCAAGCTACTCCTAACCTTATGTAACCTCACATAAGAGGCTGGTACGGCAAAATTAAGCTTTTCTAATTTCTGAACGATTACCTAAACACAATTACCACTACTACTACTAAAAGCTCATTGCAGCACCAGGCCTCCTGAGACAGCACAGCTTTGCATGCTCCTCCTCCTTCAAAATCAGTTCAAAGCCTCCCTCTTTACACCCTCCTGAGAAGTCACTCAATCTTAAACACAATTATTTTTTATAAACGCCATAAAACTATTCAATTTTGATTTAAATCACCCAGTAATAAGTTGAAACTCACCGATTTCTTAGAATCCGAGCCTAATAGAGCAGACACTTTACTTCTCTCTTGCTCCAACTCTTGGGAGACGCGAGTTACTTCTTGGACTAGTTCCTCCTTCTCTCGTTCCATCTTAAGGTTCTGTGCAACTATCTCAGCTTTCTCACGCGCTAAAATAATTTAAAAAAACAAGCTGAATTCTTTCTCCAATATTAAGCTAATAAATACATACACAAATGACTTAATAAAATTAATTCCAATAAAAAGAATCAAGTTCTAACAAACGGTCAATTCTACCCCCAGTAAACAAATAAGCAGACACATGTGACTTCACGATAAAAGGCTTGAAGAAATAAGGAAGTATTCTATTTACGTGCTATTCTGTGAATAAAAATTGATAAATATTAAATAAACAGACATCAGGCTGTTCATTTACCTGGGAAATTTATCTTAGAAAAAGCAAAGCCTATTATAATAGATTATTACAGCAATTATTGATAGCCGATTAAATTTGCTATATTTCTTTTACAATTCAAAAAAGAAAACTGAACAACAACGGTTTACCACTTAATATTTGTAACGTTTTATTAATCGAAAAAAACGTTTTGTCATTTAACATTTAATTGTGGGGATGACACATAGGGAGGGTTTTCTATCGTAGTGTTATTTTCAAATGTGTTTGAACTTATGTTTTATGTGTTTTGTTGTATTTGTACATGTTTCTTTTACAATTCAAAAAAGCAAACTGAATAACAACGCTTTTACCACTTAATATTTTTAACGTTTTATTAATCGAAAAAAAAAAAACATTTTGTAATTTACCATTTGATTGTGGGGATGACACATAGGGAGGGTTTTCTATCGTAGTGTTATTTTCAAATGTGTTTGAACTTATTATTTCTTATGTGTTTTGTTGTTTTTGTAATATCCATGGCCAATGGGGCTTTTGTGAGAAATATATCTATATCTATATAAAAAAAAGATGAAAATAAGTTAAGCATAGTTTATAAAATACTTAATAACCGTTAATTAGGTGTTTTTTCTGTTTTCATATTCTCCATTAAATGAAGAAGATTTGGAAACAAATCTCTTGTATTTTTCCCAACTTGACAACTGAGGGCAACACAACTAAGCACGCTGCTTCTCAATCTAAATCTATTCAAAGCTTTTCTTTTTATATCCTTCCAAGAAGTTTCCATTTCCTTTAAATCGTTACTTACGATATTTTCCAATCACATTTAGGGACGTCGTCAATATGGCAGTAGCAAAATAGAATTTCAGAACGAGCAATCAATTAATTTGGAAAATAATTTAATGAACTTTTCCTAGAGAGCCTTTCATTGTTAATCAAAGCTTGAATCTCGATCTTCCTTCAACATTTTTAATTTTTAATAGTTTGCTCACGATGATGATCAAGATGATTGGGATGATTTTAGAAGTAGGTTAATAATAATTGATAATCCTTTGTAACGTTTATCAAAATGTTACTTAAGAATAGATTGGAAACTAATTTTCAATAGATTGGAAACTAATAGATCCTTAGCGCGCGAGCGTGAGGCGTTACGTTTTTTTCAAGCAAAAACAGATTTCTTTTATGCAACTTCTCAGCCTAAAACGTTTTCTCGGTTAGCGAACTTATACCGTTTTAACATTGACTTTCTTTAAGAGCTTCACTCAATAAAACTGAGCGTTTTTACCACTAATTTTGCGGAAATGTTTAACATAAAGCTTCAAGCTAATCCAAACAAATATAATTTACTAAATGACATCATTTAATAAAAACCCATTTGATACTAAGTGACGATCAAACACTTTTAATCTTTGAGCATCCATAGTAAGATATTTTCCAGGACAATACTTATTTTCTCATATAGCCGGTTTGTCATTTGCACAAATATCGTGCGAGTGTTAAACACGAGTTTCTACGTTAAAACACGAGAAGAAAACACTACGCCTTTAAATTTATATTTTCCTCTTCCTTCGAGAAGAGCAATTACCCTTTGGGTGTTTTCCTTCAATCCCGCCAAACAAATATGGAAACTAAAGCAAAAAAGAAGAAGCCGTTGTCGAACACCTGACAACGGTGCAAAAGAAGAAACTGCTAGATGCAAAACATAAACACATTTACCAGGTCAGCTGATCGTTATCGACGGAGAAAAGAAGATACGACATAAAAAGAGAAAAACATTACGAGGTTCTGAATTGAAGGGTTCAGAAACAAAGATGTTCTCTCCTACAGAAAAAATTAAACAATAAAAAGTCACATGAGCCAGTCATTGGAAAAAAAATATAAAACTATTTCAAGTTTTAATAACTTTTTGTGTTTCCCAAAAAAAAGATAATTATTTAATAGTTTGAAAACGTTTAATACCATTCTTGATAGAAGTTCAACCTATGAAAACTATTGATTAATAATGCTGGAAAATATTGGGGCATTCTTCAAACCAACCAGTAATGGTCTCATGAAAGAAATGGGGATCCCAAAAATCTTTTTCGAAGAGGATATTGCTCGGATATCCCAGGAATCGTTCAATACACTGTTATTCTTCAAACTAAAGGGTAGTTGACCAATGAAGCAATGTATCTTATTACAAAACGCAAAAAAGGAAAATTGTAGTTAAAAATGGAGAAATTATTCAAGCTGGTGTGGTACAGGCATGGGTAATAGGTAACCGATGACAGAGAACAATGAAACAAAGTCTAACGCATACATTTGTTGGTGAGAACTTAAGTGAAAAAAAAGAAACAAAATGCCCTTCTCTATGTTTTGAAAAATAATGTTTTATGTTTATTAAAAACAAGAAAAAAAACCTTGCCCCCCTCAAATGCCTGTGAACTGGTGCCCCTGTTAAGATAGACATTACTTGACTAATAGCTAGAAATTTCTCTTAGCTAATATTCACTACAGCAGCATATGCCCAAAACTGATTCCAATAGTAAATGAGCTTAGCTTCAAGCATATCCGTAACTCAGAGAAGACGCATTCTCTTGACTTCAAAACTTGTTTAATTGCTAGTTTCCCGGCTTCAGGCCACTTGTTAATCAGTACCTGTTTTCTTTCGCATTAGCCCCAACCTTTCCTCCCAGATCAAGTAATGTCAACAACTAGCACGAAATAGCTGATTGGAATAAAATTGACCTGCCTACTTTTTAAAGCGTTAATAATATTATCTGGAGACAAATAAAGTTCCAGCTCCAATCTCAGAAGACAGTGCATCGAAGAAGCAGATTTTACTTAATACGTAGTATGCTGAAATTGTGCATGCCCTTTGCGTTACTGAAAAAAGTGTCTCGGTCAACACAACTCGTTATGGAACTGAAAAGCCTGGTTGTACCGGCCAGGAGCTGGGCAGGGCACAAGTCAAAACTTTTGTTCCACATTTGGAAAGAGTGCGATATGCCACGTAGTGGAGTAGTAAACAAAGTCAGACTTTGGGCAAATAGACGCTTCGTAGAGGTACTGAAACGTCACCAAGCAAATTATAGAACCGACATGTCATACAAGGCCAGTAATGACTCAAACTTTTGTCGAAAGATGTTAAAAATTCAAGTTCCGCAATGATCCAGTGCTCCCAAGTGAATAATGATGTAATTACTTCAACGTCTTTACGTTTTACGTTATTAATTAACGAAATAACTAACTACGTTAAACGTTATGTAAGAAGAAATTCCATGATGTTCATGACGTTTGTTCTAAATGTCTTATGGCGAGTTCCCCTTTTCTGGTTGAGTATTTGTCATTTCTTTTCTTAGAAATTCTTAGTATTGGAATTATTGTGCCACACCTCTTTAGGATTTTATAATGAGGCCTGTTCTAAAAAACAAAAAAAAACTTTATAATTTCCAAACACCCAGACTCAAAATCTTAAAATAATCGGGGTTTTGATGTATGAATAGACCTCAAATGGGTCCAGGAGACTGAAAATATTTTCATTTTGGTGTCCTTGGTACTTTAAGATTTAAAACTATACTTTACCAGTGGCACCGATTCACGAAAATGTAGGGGAGGGGGGACAAAGATTTTAGGGGGAGGGGGTAATGATTGCAGGGGGGACGACTAATTAGCCATGATAAAATAGAAAATAGTTATGATATAGAAATAAAAAGGTATTTTTCAAAGTCTAGGGGGTGGCAATTCCCCCCCCCCTGCCCCCCTAATTGGCATCCCCGTACTTGTCTTTAAAATAATCCTATTACTGCTGACATTCAACAGTTCGGGCCTACCTAATCTAAATACTAGTGCAAGAGGCAACCCAGTTACGGACATACTTGATCCGTTTTTATAACAGAATTTGAGCAAGTTGCGCAGGAATTTCAGAATTGATTATGTTAGCCTAGGAGTAGCTTTTGATTACTTTTCTTTTAATTGTTGAATTTATTGAAAATAAAAACCTATACAAAAACTAATTAAATAATTCTGGATTACACTCAACCAACGGTTGAACATAGAGTGATTATAAATAATGACCAGTTTCCATTTAGTATCTTTAATTTCAGACCTAAATAACGAAAATAATTAAAAATAGGAAGAAAAATTATAATAATATAAAAATAAAGTGTTCAGTTTGGGGTATGCAAAAATAGAACTTACTTTCGGACTGGCCAAGGATGGTGCAGAGCTTTTTTATTTTTGATTTCGAACTGGTTAATTCTTCCTTTAAGCGTACTACCTCTCCTTTCAAAAGCTTAACCTCCTCATCACGTAACCTCACCTCCTCTTCTAAGTGAGCAATGCGAGCAGTGCCGGCGATTAATGGCTAAAAAATAAAACTGTTTAATCATTGGCATGGACATGTTATGAAATATGCGATTAAGTAGACAAGCTGCTTTAATTTTACGTTACTTCTGGTAGAGCCGTTCCTAGGATTGGTGGTACCAGGGGAAAAATTAATAACAGTATCCCCTATAATAACAGTATCCCCTATAATAGTGCATGGAAGTTTTATTTAAGATGTGAGTTTGATTCCTAATTATTTATTTATATTTCTTTTCTTTTCCTTTGTTTTTTTTTCTCTCTCTCTTCGTGTGTTTAATTTTGTTGTATTTCGATGTATTTTATTTTTTTAAAAAGAACATTTATTTCGCTTTCCTATTTTTTTTTCCTTTGAGAAAGGCTCCCGGACGTGGGGCCGAAATATCCGGATTGACTTTTAATTAAGTGTTTATTTTTTTTGCTATTTATTCAGTGCTTTATTAAAATTAAAATCCGTTTTTTCTAGCTTAATTTTTCGTGCACTGGCTAATCATGAAAAAACGATAAAAAAAAACGTAAAGAAGAGAAAACGAGGGTAAAAACAGCCAATGAAAAAAACACAGATTACAATGCAAATCTTTGGTGAAGACCTCCGCTTGACCGTCGTCAGTGCAGAATAATAAAAAAAAAACACCGATAAAAATCCAAAGATATTATAAAAAACCAAACCTTAAAACAAAAACTAAAACATGAAGACCCTCTCGAAGTAACGGTGAAAGGGTAACTGAATAACATATACAATACTGAATGGTAATTCAATTTTTCAATTGATGTAGAGCATTTTTAAAGCCAATGGCTTCCCAGGTAAGATATTATCACTGATTCTGTTTGGTTGCAAAATATGATTTTGTTGATTTATATAAAAACGATCAGAATTAATTAGAGATTCATTATAAATAGGGCTTAGATAGGTTTCTCCAGTGTCTATTTGAGGGCTAATTCCTATTTTAGTTTTTGTGTTTGTTTTAAGGTTTGGTTTTTTATATTATTTTTGGATTTTATCCGTATTTTTTATTATTCTGCACGGAGGACGGTCAAGCGGAGGTCTTGACCGAAATATTTGCATTGTAATCTGCGGTTTTTTCACTGGCTGTTTTTATCCTCGTTTTCTCTTCTTTACGGTTTTTTATCGTTTTGTCATGATTAGCCAGTGTGGTCTCAGAAATTATTTACTCTCTTTTTCTAGAGATTCAAATATGAAACTGGATTTTTTTTTTAATAAAAAAAAAAAAAAAAAAAAAAAAAAATACCTCCATACGCATTTATGCAGTTTTTGGTTGTAGCGGTGAACAAAGAAGAAGAAGAAGAAAGAAACGTGAAGATGAGAAATCAGCAAAAATGAATTAATAAAAATGCGGCATCAAATAGCTTAAAAAGGTTCAGCTAGCACCTTCTTAGCAAACAAATGTCACCGTTTAGCAAAAAGAAGAAGCTGAAACACATGGCACCAAACAGCTTAAGCTGGTGCAGCTTTCCTTTGAAAGTGTAGTTGTCTTTAAGAATTAAAATATTATTTATGTTTAGACTTTTACGGACAAAAAGCGTCATTGAATCTATGAATGTCAGGATAGGTCAGTTCAAAACAGGTGCAATAATTCAGGATGACAGCAAGCTTCACAGTTTAACTAATCCAAAATAGATGTTATTACTTTGAATACTCAAGTAAGACTGAAAATACAACCCGAAAAAGTTATTTTCAAAAGCTAGAGGGATGGGGGTCAAACCACCTGAGGCCAACACAGCTGCACGCTCCTCCTCAATCCCAATCTGTTCTAAGCCTTCCTCTTTACACCCTCCCAAGAAGTCCCTCCTCATTTTCTCATCTTCACGGTTTTCATCGTTTTGTTAGAAAAATAGAGAGACAAAAGGAGAGAGAGGGAGGGAGAAAGATAGAGAGAAGAAGAATAAAAACTTTAAGAGGGAAATGAGTACAAAAACTGACCTCATCTAAGACTTCTTGGACTCGCGTAGCTTCTTTTTTAACTATATTTTTGGCTTCTTGGTGTACTCTTTCGAAAAGATCATCGATTTCAGGAGAACCATTTGTTTTAGGAATAGGATCAGATGGTACAGTGCTCTCTACCTGAAAGGCCCAAGAAGTTAAATTATTGTAAAACTTTGAATCTATAATTTGCATTATATCAATGACACTAGAATTTTCAAAATATCAATTAGTACTTTCAGTATAACAAAGCAGATGTTTGAAGCTGGGTATTACGAATCAGCTGAGACCCGACGGTAGTTCAGACAAAGAATAAAAAAAAGATATTCTTACATTGCATTACCACTACTACTACTAGCAACTCACTACAGCACCAAACCACCTTAGGCCAACACAACTACGCATGCTCCTCCTCCATCCCAATCTGTTCTAAGCCTTCCTCTTTACACTCTCCCAAGAAGCCCCATTTTTCCTTAAATATTTCCTTACATGCTCCCGTCCCATCTAGGGACGACCTGCTTTTTGGCCAACAAGGATATCTTTGGCAATCTGTCATCCTTCATCCACAAAACATGTCTAAGCCATCTCGACCTTTCTCTTATTATAGCTCTAGTAAGTGGAATTGAACCACATTTTTCGTTGCATTAACAAACATAAAACTATCATAAACATCAAAAAACGTAACAAAGTGAACGTAACTCTTATTATCACTCCCACAAACTGATGCCGTATCTTGAAAGAAACCAATTTCTCAGGAAAACGAAAAAACTGAGTTTGTTTCATCAATAAGGGGATTCAGGGAGCTGAGGAGCGTTTGGAGTTGATTCAGGCTACTTTTTCAAGATAAATTCACAATGAGAATTTCATAATACCGAGACTCAGCTGACTAAGTTTAGCATCGCTAATTCCAAATCCATCCATATTAAAGACTTAGCTAGCATTCAGAATAGATTTAGCCAAAAATCAGAAAAGATCACTAATGGCCTTTAAAACAAGATTGAAATGAAATTGAAAACATCAGTAATGAACATATTACATATCACTATATCATCAATATATTAGATATAACATATACAATTGAGAAATGGTTATAATTATAATGTATGTAATAATCATTGTAGATATTTGATTCGATAATTTCAACTAGATATGATGATATAATACATATTCTAATCATCATATCTATTATCATATAGATATAACATATTGATTATAATAGTCTATATCTGTAGCAAAAAGTGTTCACATTTTGGTATAATAGCTTAGCTTCGCAATTTGAAAACAACTAGTTTCGCAATTCCTAAATGTGCATGAAGTATCAAGTCCCGTATATAACGTGTGCTAAGTTATGAAAATAACTGCCCCATCTACTTAGTATTCAAAATTGAAATACTATTCTGCCATCTAATATTTTTGTTTTTCAAGAATTAAGTTCGGTCTAAACTCTTTACGTTTCTAGAAAAAAACTTTGCAACTTAAACTAGGATAGGTAGAGTTCCACAAAACTTGGTCAATTAAGAAGAAGACATCATATCAGAGATGGTTGTGGAGGCTTTATGTTTCCTACTAGCTCTTAATTTGTCATGATTTTAATTTCTAATCCAAAATATGTTGAATCTTCGCCCATCTCAACTATTTGACTTCCAAAACCACGGAAAAAGTTTTAATTTAAAGGACTTACACGTATTGAATACAGAAGTTATTACTCTCCTGATGGTAAAGGGATAGTTCTCGGCAAAATGTTTTCGAAATTCCCATAATTTTGTTTTCAAGATGACGTTTCACTATTAAGACTAATCGAAATAATAGTTACCGTTCGCAAATCAGCATTTTCATTTGCGATTGGGGGGAGGGGGAGGGGGGATCTTTCAGAAAAATTTAGAAGAAGAAAAATCCCTCTCTCCTTGTGTGCAAATTAAGTGATGGAAACGGCATCACGAATTAATCTTGTCAATATGGAAAACGTTTGAGTGGTTATTCGAGGGTTCAGTATTAAAGTGCGTCAGGACCTTTTTTTTTTCTTTCAAAGTGACAACGCTTCGACATAGCTGAAACTCGATGTTTGTCAGTGTGTTCATGAACTAAGTTTTTATTTGTGCATTAGCCAAGATATTTCAGCAGCTGTCGAAGGGTTTAAAAATAATTATTTTTTTATAGTAACAACAAACAAAATGCAACATGCTCATTTTTTCCCTCTATTTTTAGCAGAAAATCATCACACTTTTAACATAGTTAACTGGTCTTACAATCATAACGGAAAACAAGGGATTTAATTTGAGTCACCAAACTACAGAATGATGTATATTAAAACTTTCATTTCTGGATTAGACCCGTCTTAAGCTTGAGCCTTCCAGGTTCAGCGTACGATCCTTGTAACACTGTAAATAATACACAGATGGCACAATGCAGGTCCCTTAGACCATAGAAATCACTTTGGGCGTGTTCCAGAAGCCAATGATCAGTAATTATAACTACTTATTTTTTACAACCTTTACCCTGCTCCCATCGCTAATTCTCTTGGGTGGGAAATAGGGCTTGATAAGCTTGAGCTTTCTCAAACTACGATTGGGAACTCCAAAGCGAGAATAAAAGGAAGTATCTTATCCAAGCAGAGGAAGCGCACTCAGGGAAGTGAAAAAAGTATTTCCCTGAGCTACTTAACCCTTCCAAAGTCTCCTCTGACCTACCTGATGCTAGCCAGCTAGAGCCAGCTTGAGAGCCATCGCTTGAGCCAGCTAGATCTACAGCCACCAACGCTAACTGATGTTCTTCGAGCGCTTACAAATATATAGAACAACAGACCCTCTGGAAAGGATGGCATCCCTGGCAAAAAATATAAAACTATTCCCCGACTCTCTTATGTCAGCTGAAAAACCTGTTTCCTGAGATGTGGACACCGAAAGATTGGAAGCTCTCAGTGCTGATACCAGTCTACAAAAAAAGGCGATAGGATGATCGAACTATCATATGACTGGTATACCTAGGTATATTACTGATAGACAACACACTGAAGGTCTTTTGGATAATAGTCAAGAACCGCTACAAAGACTTCCGAAACATGTTTACAAGAACGGTACAAATAGGTTTCAGGCGTGGTAAAGGCTCCAAAAAAGTATATTTTTACCCTCCGTTGGATTTACAACAATGAGTGGTATTCATCATAACCCTTATTGACTCTGCGTTTGATTGCCTTATCAGAACCAAGCTTTGGAAGAACACGGCAGAGGTGATCGAAATACTTAAAGACCCGTCTACAGCTATGCAAGTCCGAGTCCATGACGACAAAACAACAGTTTAAAGTTGAATCAGGAGTTAAACAAGGGTTTTGTTTACTGAGCTCCAGTCCTACTGAGCTCCATCACTGACTGGATAACGACCAATTCGCTTGGTGCTTATGATGGGTTCCTAAAGGGACTGAAAAAAAAAATCTCGATAGTTTCTCTCTTTTTATGTATTGGTCAGGCTATGCCTTTATTTTGTATATATTCACACGTTTTCCTTCTTTTTTTTATATTTTAATGACCTTTCATGGTCAGCAAGCCCAAAACAATTAATAAAAAGAAACACCCAAAGGAGCCAGAGATCAAACTAGATGGCAAAGCCGTCTATACCATAGAAGAGTTACGCTAACCCGGCCCTATCTTAACTCCAATAGTGGTGTAGAGACTGAAATGGCAGCACGAACAGCAAAAACATGGGGCACACTGATGATATCAGCAAAAAATTTAAGAGAGACGTGTATGATGCCACCGTCGAATACATTTCGCTATACGACTGTGAAACTTGGCCTCTAAAGGCCGAAAAAACTCGCACCCTAAAAGCATTCGGCAACCGTTGCAACACACGCATTCAACATGTCAGTTGGTGATCTCGCATATCAGGCGCTGAAGTTCGAAGGCACTGGACCCAGAAAGACCTCCTCTCGGTAATCGTGAAAATTGACTGCTGAAATCTGCTTGGACGCACACTATAACAACCAATCACCACCATATCCTGCGATCCCCTTCCAAAATCAAAAAGGCAGACCTAGCGGCCAGAATTGGTGAATGGAGCAGAAAAAGCTTGTCAATACCGTCATCTATTGGTGCCGAGCAAAATAGATCTTTGGCTGGTTCCCACCCAAAGTAAATATTACCTTCCCCCGTAAAATGCAACCATAACTGCAATTGTATCCTCTATATGCTGATAATAAGAAAAAATATTATTGTTTTAGTTCTTCCTACACCTATACTACAAAAAATTGAGCAAATTGCTTTACTACATGGCCTTTTAGAACCCAATTAATAATTAATTATCACTATTGATAATTGGCTTCTCGAGCAAATCCATTGTAACCAGTTACGAGTTTAACAAGCAACTGTCGCACTTTTACATAAAGACTCCAGCAGCAAATTTACCTGAGAGCCTGGGGCAGATTGAAACTCCCCAATTGTCATTTTAGAGAGTTTCTTCTTCTTTTTATTTTCCTTTTTCCCTTCACTGGTGTCTTCCGACTTCGATTTATCTTCTTCAAAGGCAATTTTAGAGGCTAATAGCGCTTGCTCCAACTGACTCTTATATGACTCCTCTACGAACTAGAAAAATAAGAATAATCGATTTTTGTTCAAGAATGTATACAGGTATAGATAGCTTGTAGGCCTATGAACAAAATTTCGAAATCTATATGAATTTCACCATTATTTAGTGTGTTTTCATACAATTTGCCTTCAGATGGCCCCCCTCCCCCCATCCCAACTAAGCAGTCTATATCAAGAAGTATATAAACAGCTAAATATATACATACAAGGGAGAATTGAATGCTAGGATTATTATAGCAAAAATGTTAAACACTTATCTAACAACAACATTTTTTTTTAAATAATTTTATAAAGAAAGGACGTACAGTTATCCCACGACACCCTACGACTTCCTACGTACGTCGCACTATCCCACGACTTCGTACGTACGTCTCAGGTCATTTAATAAACAACTTGAAGAGCGAAAATCAAACCTTCATGCCTGGACCCAACAATACTACTATTACTGCTAACAGCTCACCGCAGCACCAAGCCGCCTGAGGCCCCAACCACGGATGACCTGCTTTCAGTTTAGCCCTAGATGGTTGGCCGAAAAGGACAATTTTTGGAAGTATGTGATCGTTCATTCGCAGAACGTGCCCTATTGGAAACTATTCATGTCATGGTAGTTTGGGTTATATACGAAAACTTCGAGAAATGTGATTTTACTAACAAACTAAATGCCGAATCTATCACTCGAGTCTACCCTTTTACCTTTTAAAGGACGGATATACCAAAAGGTCAAGCAGGAAATTAACCTAGGTCAAGAAATATTTGGGCCCACGAAACCAATTTTTCATACTATATAACAGGCACTTCAAACTCGTTCATTTTCAAGGGCTACATTACATATAAAAAAAAATTCGTTATAACAAACTGTACATGAAGATTGACTTGTGCTAATAGTAACCAAAGCCTTAAAAATGGAACTTTGACAACAATACATACATAGGTATAAGCATCATGGTGACTCTAAAATTTCATGGTGACTCTAAAATTTTCAATTTATTAAATTAAAATCACTCAAAGGCTACTGGCTGGGGAAAACGTGCCTAATTATAGGGAAGGGAAACCCCGCTCCACACAGGGGAGTGATTTCGACCAAACTTCAAATTCAGCATATCATAAAAGTTTGCGACAGAGGTTTCAAACCCCTATCTACAAAAAAGTTCTGTGATTTCCAGGTCCAGCATATCCCTATTCACAAGGAAATCCAACGGAACACTGCTGTAGCTCTATATTATGTGCTGCCCTTTTTGTACTTTTGGGCATGGGTAGCAATGATGTGTCCTCTCATTTTCTTGTTTTCTCTATTCTTTTTTTTTCATTGTTTATGAAGAAACCCTCTACAGAACTTGTAAATATACACTTTCGATATAAACGGTGTTGCCACATAATTTCAAATTATGAAACAAAAAGTTGCTGATTCAACAGAGCAACAAAATAAATCACCGAAAATTGTTCAATACAGTTGTCCAAAATTCAAGACTTTAAAAAAGAAAAATTTCAAAATACGATACCTGTAGATTTTAAAAATGTATAACCTAAACGCAAAGTAGCATGGTTTTTAGTTATCAACATCTTTTAAAAAATACCACTATAATAGCCAGTTGGAGGAACTTTTAGAAATTAGTAATGTTGACATGTGTCGAATGTAAAACAATAATTGTAAAGAATTAAATAAATTACAAAACTCACAGCTCAAAAAATTTATACAACTCACAAGAAAAAGACTGGAATTTCCGCTGAGAATAAATTAATTACACTTGATATTTTTCAGAACTTCTGAGTACAATAAAACACTGCTGAAATCTTCATAACTGCCAATTTGTCCTGCATTAAACTGGAACTTGGATAACGAAACGAATTCTATAAATGCATCGGTTACGGATATCGATGCTAAAAAAAAAACAGGGGGGGGGGGGGGAATGTTACCTCTTCATCTTTTTTCTTCCAATCTTCAAATCCATTCTCACCAACTGGCTGAAGATTTTGTTGTTTTTTTGCAGGTTTTGACTTTTTTCCACCAAAGGCCAAGGCAACTAGCTAAAAGAAAGTAATTTATATTAATTAGCTAACTAGCAACTAGCTAAAAGACAACATCCCCTGTAAGGCTCTGTTGAAGAAAGGGAGCAGCACAAAAAAAAACCAACATAGATTAGACAGACAAGAAGCCAAAAGGCTGTCCTTTTTTCATATTACAATTTGCACCTCATAACTGACTCGGGTGGGGCATGGGTAAACAGTAGGTAAGGCAAGTTGCACCTCATAACTGACTCAGGTGGGGCATGGGTAAACAGTAGGTAAGGCAACTTGCACCTCATAACTGACTCAGGTGGGGCATGGGTAAACAGTAGGTAAGGCAAGCTGCACCTCAAAACTGACTCACGTGGGGCATGGGTAAACAGTAGGTAAGGCAAGGGCATCGGCCATGGTAAACAATATATACAGTTGAAAGTTCAAAGAAACCTGACTTAGGGACAGACTAAAAGGAAATTGGATGTCATTTGCATTAACAAAGTGATAAGGAAATTGGTTACCGATAAAAAAAAAAGAGTAAATCTGAGGGTATTAGGAAGATCATTGACAAAACTAGAGAAAAGAGAAAGGTGCATTCTTCAAATCCATTTTCCCCCGCTGGCAGAGGTTCTGTTTATTTTTTCATAGGTCTTGACTATTTTCCACCCAAGACAAAGCTAACAGACAAAGACTAAAGTGTCACTTGTTATTTGGTTTGAAACGGAGGTCAATGGCATGACTCTGTCAGCTCAGCCTGAGTCGACCCCGTCTGAATGGGTACCTGGAGATATTTAGGGAAGGTAAACAGGAAGGGTCTGCAAAAGCACAGGAAGACTAACCCCTCCCCCTGCATTTCCTGGCTGAAGAGTCATGAAACAGAGATCAACACCGTCAGTAGGGACTGCAAATTCCGATGCCGTACTCTTTACCCTTTTTTACTAAGAGCACTCCATATGAAAGCTGTCTATATAAACCAGATATACAATACAACCAGAACTACTGTTTTGTCATAATTTAAATGCAAGTATTATACAGTTTCTTCATTTGACACATCTTGTAAAGGTCTTCTTGTTTTCATTGACAAGAAGATAGGTCAGCAACAAAAATAGAGTAAATCCTAGTGCCTTGAAATATGCACATGAATGCTTAAGAAACAAGCCAAACCGGTTTCTTTCAATAGAGAATTGGATTGTAAACCGTGGTTTGTCATTGCGTTTACAATATTGAAAATTTTGTTTTTTGGGGTTTAGGAGGGAAAAAGGTACCTAGGTTAGGTTAGGCTACGTATTTAATATATACTATGCTTTAACTAGCCAAATTTTGCACAGGGATATTGATTTATATTTACACTGGAATGTTTAATATTCTAGGGTAAATAAAATCATTATCTCATTTAATACAACCCTCCTTGGAGGGTTAGGAGGTTGCATGGAAGTAACTTAAGTATCTTAAGTTTCTTAAGCATTCATGTGCATATTTCAAGGCACTAGGATTTACTCTATTTTTGTTGCTGACCTATCTTCTTGTCATATAAAGTGATTCTAGATTAGATAACAGTTTAGTTACTTAATAGCTTGTTTCCAAAATAGGATTTTTTGCTTTGTCACGAATTTTTTAGAGCGGTTTCAGAGAAGAAAAAAAGTTACTTCCACACAATTGTCCACTAAGGCTGAACGGTATGAAAACCGAAAATTAGCTATACAGAAGAGATTTTACTGTGCAAAAATAGGGCGGTTATCTTTTGATGAATACAAACGGGTTTAGAAGGCGGACCTTCTAACAAAAATATAGAACCCGCAGGATGATCAAAATTTGTTCGAACTTTTTGTGAAAACCAAGATTTCTGGATATATTAAACATAGTGCTTAAATATGGATTTTGGTCAACAATACATTAAAATCAGACATAATGGCAACCGTTTATGTCTATTAGACCTAATGGCAGAGGGATTTCTGGTAACCAAAGGGACAAACCTGCGATACATGCGAAAAAACTGAAAATCATTCTATGACAGCGTTTAGAGCAAAATAGTTAATGTTAAATTGTAATTAAGGGTCAGAAATTGTCATTTTATCAAGATAAAAGAATTAGTGACTATGCTCTGTGAAGTCACTGTGTGCTCATAACATTTTTAGTGAATTTTTGTAGGGAATAAGTTTGGCTTTCTTTCCTTTTCCTTCTTCTTCTTTTGTTTTCTTTTCGCGTACGGCAATGCAGTACCGATGTATTAAAAGCGGGGGGGGGGGTAAATTCACTCATTCAATAATACTCTTTTAAACATGTTTACTAGCTGAGACTTCGACCATACATAAAAAACTTAACCTTTTTTGCATGCTGACCAATGGTCTGCGTAGCGCTGGTACCGATCTTCTAATTTTCTGCCTTCGGCTGGGAGTGCAGTGCGTGGTTGGGGGCAAATCATCCGACGCTTCCCGTGTTTTCCCCCCAGATTTCTTCAGGTACCCATTTAGAGCTGGTTGACTCTTGGCTGAGCTTAAAGAGTCACACCCCTGACCCTCGCTCCAAACTAAATAACCAGTGACAACAGGACTTGAACCCCCGTCCTCAAAGATAAAAAATTTCAAGCCCCGCGCGCTAACCACTCGGCTAGGACTGTTCAAACATATATGCAAGAATATTTTTCAAGTAACTAACTAGCAAAATATTGTGTAAAAAGAGAAGAAATACGACTAAATAAGCTTCAGGAAGGGCACCCAAAAATACAATATGACCCAAAAGATTGTATCTTAGCTGAAATGGCTTTTTCTAATATTCAAACACATTTTTAAAAACTACGAGGGGGCACCCCCCCCCTTCTCAAAAGTTCCTGCCTTTGCATCTGGATTATGCCTCTGTAAAAGACAAAAAAAAATACATAGAAACTTGTCAATTTAATTGGGCTTTACTTTTTGTAGCAAAGATTAATGCAAAATAGACACAAGTGGATTCTTTTGAGTTTTTGTAAAAAAAAAATCAGATTTGCTTTCTGTTTGTAAATTTTTCTTGGAAATTTGATGAAAAATTTTCAAACGGAACAAGTTGTATGAAATCAGCAGCAATATGGAGCTCCAAAATATTTGGTTAAAATGCAACATACATTTCCGAGAATTATACATGAAATCAAAAAATTAAAGTAAAAACAATCAATTAAACAAAAGACTAGCATACGCTTAGTATTTGCTTTACATTACTCTAGAATTTTTTCAAGGTTTTTCAAGTTTTTTTTCAGCTTTTCCAGGCTCAGTGCAAGGGTCTACTTCGTCTAAACTATCGGCAAAATATCTTAGCAGCTAGGTGAGAAAATTCAAATAAAATATAAATTCCTGCCAAAAGCTCGCAAGACTATCGTATTGGCATTTTGACAGACAAATTCAGGCGTTATAAACTAGACATGTTAGGAGTCTCAGAAGCTCATCTCTCAGACTAATAAAAACGGGATGGGCGGGGAGGCAGTTGCCCCCCCCCCCCCTCCCCACAATGATCTGGAAAAATTGTAATTAATTGAATAAACTTAAAATGATAGTAGATCCACACCGGCCGCCGAGAATTTGCCGGAACGACTACAAAAGGTGACAACTACACTTTTTGTAACAAGTGTGTTTAAACGCTGTCGAAACGATGATTTTCTATTGCAGGATTAAGCTTCTTCTCTTCTTCTATTTCACAGCAGGGCTTTTCAGTTGATACTATTTAGCCCTTTTCCTTTTGCTTCACTCTGTGGGCTACAGAGCTACTGGCTTGGTTGTCTCTTATTTATTAGATTTTCTCAGATATCTTTCAGTAGATCTTTCGACTCAAGGAGTTCAAATATAAGATGATACATATCGATTTCTGTGCTCTGTGTGCAGGTATAGTCGGCTAGACTCTTGGTTGATAGTGAGATTTTGTGGTGTTTGAAGCACAGTTTACAATGCAAGGTATGCTGTGCAGACGTCAGCATATTACATTCAAATAGGCAGTGGTCAATTGTTTCATTATTCATATTACAATACCCACAAAAAGGGGACAAGAGAAATGGACCACTTTAATTTGGAAACTTGTACAAGAATGCAAGAAAGTTTAGTTTATTTGTACCAAATAAATTATATGATAACTTTTAGAAAAATCCTTGTTGGAAAAGGGGGAAAGGGTAGGAATATTTCTATTAAACATAATATCTGATCGTCTCCATCGGTAAATATCTGTAATGGGGATTGGTCTCCCACTTGGCAGGTCAATATTTATAGCATTTTTTGCTATTTCATCAATCTGATGATTACCACTTATGCCTGAGTCGCCAGGAATATACTGAAGATAAGCTCTTATGCCACTTGAAGCAAGATTATCTATATTACTAATACAATCATAAGTGTCAATATCTAACTTATACTGAGGAGCTGAAGACAGCAACTCAAGGCTTGATAAAGAGTCAGAATAAACTATAATATTATTTGAAATAGAAATCAAAGGTTTATTTTCCAAAAGGTGTTCTAATGCCATGATTATGGCATTTAACTCTGCAGATATTATAGATACATTATTATACAATTTCTCGCCCATTGCAATTTTCAGGAGAGGACGAAAGGCACTACTTGCTACCTTCTCATTCATTTTGGACCCATCAACAAAGATTTGGAAATGGTTTTTATAAGTAATTGTATTAAGTTCAGCGAATTTCTTCTGGACACAAGCAATGGGGGTTAAATCTTTAGTCCACTTTGAGAAATCAGTACTTATTATGGGGATTGACCAATTTCATGAAGGGGATTTGGGGAAAGTAGGTGCAATAGACTTTGGGGGTACAGGAAACTTCTTCTGAATGTTGGTATACTCATTTGCAACCCCTCTATACATGGCTGGATTTCTCAACAAATTTTGTAGGGTGTGTGAGCTATTTGATTCGAGTTTTGTAAGATGTTTTAAAGCTACGTCTCTCCCTTATTGTTGTTAATCCGCTCTCCATAGGCAGAAACTTAGTGCTTGTGGGTTTCCTAAGACCAAATATGAGACGTATTATATCATTTTGTATTGTTTAAATTTTTTGCATTTGGGTCTTTGCACATGCACCATAGACGATGAGCCCATAGTCAATATGGGGTCTTATGTGTGATTTATAAAACTGCAGTAAGGTTGTCTCCTTACATCCCCAGAGTATGGAAAGAAGTCTTTTTAGTATAATTGTTTTTCTATAGCATTTTTTTATTGTGTTTGAAATGTGGAGGTGGAAATTAAGTTTTTGGTCAAGCATGAGACCTAGGTAATTAATATGATTATCTTCTGGAATAGTTGTTTTATTTAGAGTTAGTTTTGCATTAACATAGTTTCGCTTTCGGTGAAATTGGATTATTTTTGACTTGGTAGGTGCAATGGGTAAATCTGAATGTTGACAAAATTTTTCAAATTGGAAAAGTGACTTTTGCAGCTTTGACTGTGCAATCTCAAAGGTGTTGCCAGATGACCATAGTACCAGATCATCAGCATATTGTAGATTCGTGTGGGGGAGGTTCATGTCCCAGAGATACATGGCAAAGAGGAGGTAGCTGGTAGCTGATCCCTGTGGAAGGTCTTTAGTTATTGTATTTAGGAGTGAAGAAGCTGAAACTATACAAACAATGAAATTTCTTGATTCTATGAAAGATTTTATAAAAGATACTAGCTTGGGGGGTAGTCCAAGGTTTGCAAGTTTAATTAAAAGGATCTGGTGGTTCACATTGTCCTATGCCCCTTCAAAATCTAGGAAAGCTGCAACTAGGACATTATTTTTTGAGAATGATTCATTTATTGCATTTGTTAACAATACGAAAGCATCTGTTGAGGAATGGTGTTTCCTGCAGCCAGTTTGAGTGTGAGGGATCATGTTATTTGTTTCAACAAACCAGAGGAGTCGGTAATATATCATTTTCTCCATTACTTTCCCCATCACAGGAGTAATCATTATGGGCCTATAAGACTCAGGGTTATTTTTGGGTTTATTTTTCTTTAGGATTGGTAGGAGGGACGAACATTTCCAGATAGTGGGGAACATAGATGAAGCCCAAGCATGATTATAACAATTTAGAAGTTCCTGTTTTTATGAAGAGGCGAGATTCTTTATCCATGTAGGGTGTATATTGTCATAGCTGCTGTTAGGCTTGTTCCTAATATGATGTATTGCATTATTCATTTCTTGGATGGAAAATAGGCTGGTTATATACTCGGATCCTGGGCGAGGTTGGTACCTTGGGTTCATAGGAATTGGGGGCATTTTGCTACAATTATTTGATGTTAGCTTATTAACAAAAAGAGTGGCAAATAGCTTAGCTTTTTCATTATCATTGTCATAATGGGTATTATTATGTATAAGCTCATACAGGAGTGGGTTGGGGGAAGTCTTTTTCCCACAGATGTGGCTTATGACTTTATGTCTAATTGGCCCATGTTTTTCTCTGGAGATTATTTGCAAAATTATTCCAGTAGTTATATTTAGCATTTATTATGGTCCTTTTTAGATTAGATTCTGCTTGTAATTTTTTTAAATATGTAGTAGGTGATGGTTTTTTTAAGAATGTTCTCCTATGCGGCCTTTTTAGTTCTTCGTTTATGTTGGCACTCATTCGTCCACCATGCTTTGGGAATATGTTTAGGGAAGGTTTTCCCGGGTGTTGTCCGGGGGATAGCATGATTAGCTGTATTTATTAGTAAAGATGCCAAAAGTTCAGCAAGTGTGTCAGCTGTTGCGTTTGAAATGCATGAATTTTGGGTGAAACTTGTAATTTCATCATTTAGCTTATTTCGGAACATAGGCCAATTTGCTTTAGTGTTGATATATTTGGAGGCATGCGATAGGGTTTCAGCAGGTTCGTTTAGGGAGCAAACTACGGCAAAGTGGTCAGTACATAGACTACCAATTTTATTTATATACATTTTATTCAAAATATTTAAAGGCACAATTTGTAGGTCAATTGTAGAAAAACTGACACTTTTGGGGTTGAAATATGTATTCAGGTTTGGAGGGGTAGCAACAGCTAATTCATCATTATTTGAAGTCATACGTTCAATGAACTTACCAGCTTTATTTGCTGATTTATTCCCCCACAAAAGGCTGTGGGCATTCAAGTCTCCACAAATAATGATATTTTTCAACATATTAGAATTATTTATATGGCTGAAGAAATCCATGGCATCTGTAGTTTGACCAGTAGGGTTATAAAAGCTTAATATATAAGTTTTGTATTATTCAGCCAAACAATGATACCAATTGCATCAACATCATTTTAAGACTCAGGAAAGTTGATGCAACTTAATTTTATTTTATTATTAATTAATAAAGTTACTCCACCTCCTTTTCTCTCTGATGATCTATCCTTTCTCAGGATAGTATATCCCAGAGACATAATTTGTTGATTTTGGGTTAAATGAGTTTCCTGGAGGCAAGCAATATTGATTGAATTATTATTCATAAAAGATATTAGTTCATTTAACTTATTTTCTGTGAGTGATCTTACGTTCCACTGGAGTATTGATATGTGTTGTGCTGTTGATTTATTTTTCATATGACTGTGTATCAATGTTCAGCTTTGTTAATAGTAAAGCAAGATCTTTTTTTGCTTGAATGAGCATATGATCAGGGATGTAGATTTTTGCCAATTCTGCAATGATTTTTGTTTTCTGTAGTTGATGTATATTCATGGCCTGAATCGCATTACAGTTTAGAATGAATAAGCATATATTTGGGGATTGCATGTTTAGTTGTGCATCCTGTTTGTCAGTTAAGGGATTAATTCCTGGTAGTGTTTCTGGTTTGTTTCTTCTTGGGAGAGGGTGCCAGGCCGACCTCATCTCACTAGACGAGGAGGCTTGTTGGCTTGGTGATTCATTCTGACAGAGATGTGAGCTAGGGGGCTTAAGGGATGATGTTTTGTAAGGGGTACTTGATGCTTTGGGAGTTTTTGACTTGGGAGTTTTATTTGATTTCATTATAGGATTTATTTGGTGTGGTTGGACAGTATTTGCTTCCATAGCTGTAAAAGGGAATAGAATGACCTTCTCTGTTGCTATTTGGAGTGTTAGTGCTCTTTTCTTATATGCAGGGCATTAAGATTTATTGGTAGATTCATGTGGGCCTTTACAATTGATACATGTAGGCTGAGTGTTGTTGCAAGTTGTCAACTCTTTAGGATGGGAGCCTTTACAATTACTACAGGCTTGGAAAATTTCACTGCATTTGTTTGTTGTGTGTCCCAGTTAGAGACACTTCTGACACTGGATAGGCTTTGGCTTGTATTCCTTGTGCGGTTTGATTTGCCTAAATAGGAATAACTTTTCTGGGATATTAATTTTTTCCTTAAGTGTAAATAAGAAAGATCTACTTGTTTTTAATCCATTTGAGTTGAGTTTACCTAGTTGAGTGACATCTTCTACAGGGATTGTGTTAACAGCCCTATCTGAGAGCCCTTCTTTTAACTCCTGAATTGGTATTTCTAGGGGAACATTATATACTACTATTTTTGTAGGGGATTGTTTTGGGTTCCATTTAGATGAATTAATTGGGGTGTTCAGAAGAGATTTTAGATTTAATATTATATCTGCTGATTTTTGATCTTGGACAGCTATTAGCAAGGATCCATCACGGTGAATGTTAAGAGAAAACATTGATTTTAACATTTTGAAAATTGCAACCCTTATTGTAGTAATTTTTGTTATTTCAAATGGGGTATTAGGAGAAATTTTGAGGTAAATTCCTAAGTTTTGGGAAGGGGTATCTTGGGCTGGGGGAGGGGAAATACTTTTGATTGGAGATATTTTTTCCTTTTTTTGGAGCTCCTACCTCTTGAAACCCATTATCATCAATTGTGATATTAGCTCCAACACTGATCATTGTCCTATTCTCAGAATTTGAGCTTTCGTGTGAGCTTTGTGATAGAGTGCTTGACCAGCCAAGATGGGGCAAAAATGGATCAATTTCTTTAGTATTTGGGGTGGGATCCGGGGGGACTTTTTTTAGGGGGAGTTCTTTGCATTGCCTATTGGAATAAGCTTTAAGCTAAACAGGAAAGGATAGTACTATGATACCAGACTGTCTGCACTCTACTATGGGGAAAACTTCACCATCCACAAAAGAAACACCACAATATGGCCCTGAGGAGGATTTTGAGCACGATTGGTTCGGTACAACTACTGATAAATCGAGAGAATAATTCACAAGAAATTTATTTATAAATTTCTTAAAGTGTTGCTGTTGCTGTTGAATGCAAATTGCTTTGATTAAGCGAGTATTGTAAGTTCAGTTTCTTCTTCTACTTCATAAAAACGCAACTAGAATCCCAAACTGGGTCCTTTTGGCTTCCAGGTGCACATTTTCACATTCATAGTACGCTAAAACATTACACATACACTGCAAATAATACATAATACAACAAAAATAATACATTTCATACCATAATAGATACCTTGATTGACTTGTGAGAAGTAGAAGTGATCAAGCTGCCTATTCCCAGCAATTTAAGGCCTATAGGCCGGCTGGTACCAATACGGCTCTTCTTGCTTGCTCTAGCTATTTTCTGCACAAGGCAACAATACACATAATCATCACATTATTTTTTTGTACTGTGCATACATATCTGCAGTTTTGAAATATCACAGGATATATGTTACAATATTATGTTACAGTATATTATAGGAATCTGTAATAAATATTTAGACTTAACCCGTATTTTTTCTTTTGCTTTAATGTCACCTACGGATATTAATGTTATTTATTAATTTGAATGCAATTTTTAATGAAAAAGCTAACATGAATATTCTTTTCTGCTTAAACAATCGCCCACTGATATTATTGTTATTTATTTAATTGAATGCAATATGCGAAAGGAAACAAAGAAAAATATATTTTAAAAAGTTACTCATCGGGGCATAAGCTCCTCATTAACAAACAGAAAATATAAAAGCAAAAATCTTTCTTTACTGTCTAAATTGTTAGCAAGTCCCAGGGGCGGATCCAGGATTTTTTTGGAGGGGGGGCAAAATAGGTTGATCCAATGCTTGCGTAGGAGCAAGTTTATTTAACGCAAACTTGCGTTAATTAAGTAGATTATACTACTTTAGACTATGTTAGGGGTGATGCACGCCCCCTCCCCCCTGGATCCGTCACTGGCAAGTCCTTTAGGTTAACCAAAACTAACAGTGGATCCATATGTTTTAACGTAAACAAAGAAACCTACATTGGTTTATAAAAGTTCTGATAAAACTTCAGTACTTGTGGGTAATTCTTAGTTCCAGGGGTGGCTCGTACTATAGGTTAATTGGTTCAAAGCACCCCCTAGCAAATAATTTGATAAGAAAATTGAATAACATTTCAATAAACTAGATACAGTAAGTAAGTGGTTCTAAATTTATTATATTGGTAAATTTATGGTTCTAAATTTAGTATGGCAATACACTTAATCAGAAAGAGTCAAAGTGCATTCAAAATCACAAGCAACTTAATGACATGATGCATGGGGCTGTTGCAATAGCTTTTGGTTCGACTACGAGATTGAGCCTCCTGTGCTAGACGCATAGTCTGGGGAAAGAAGAGGGAAGATAGGCACTGAAAACATTAGCGTCGAAGCTGGCAGAACAAGGCCGAAAACGTGCGAAATCCACCTTCACCAGCCCAAAAGCTAGTCAATACTAATCTACAGTTATCTGAAGCAACTCACTGCTGACAGCTTTACCAAACGCCAAGCACCAGCACTAGATTTTATGTTTGTTTGATGTGTGTATTGTTTATTATGTGGTGAATGTTTCTGAAATTCATTGAGTAGCATCTTTGCTAAATACTAACTTTTCTTTGTTACTGATAGAAGAAAAATGTGTTATTAAGACTTGCAGCAGGCCCACGCCACGTTTGATTTTTACCATTTGATACCTGAGACCCCTGGATGTACATCCCCTCTTGCCTGCCCCGATCCATCAAAATGCTGAAATTACGCCCATATACCCAGGTTGGTACGAAGTAGCTTAGGTAAACATCTTAGCTAAGGTAAATTTGCTATAGGGAAAAAAAAATAGCAATAGTAGGAGACTGCTACAAATTTAGAGGTACAATAATCTGGTAATAAACAATACAGAATTTGGTCATAAAAATGGTCCAAGAGTATACATGGTATTCACAAGAGGGCCAATCCTATTGATTATGTTAATTTAAACTGAAGACCGGCAGGATTAATACAGGACACTAGAGCAAACAAGAGTGCTGTTTTTGACGTTAAAAGTAAAGATCATCATCTAACCGTCTCTAGAGTTAATTCAAAGCTAGAATTAGGAAGAGTTACTACTTTCCAGGTAGTTAAGATATTGACAGACATCAGTATGAGAATTCAAAAAGAACTTTCCAAGAACAGTTAGATATGAAATTCGAGAGATTAGAATTTCACAATGTAGAAGATGGGTGGAATATTTTTGGGAGATAGTTGGCAAAGTAGCAGATATTGTCTTGGAAAGCAAAGTTGGGATCCCATCCATGAATATTAGTAAGAATACTTTAGGGTTGGGAGAAGAGAGAAGGAGTTTTCCATGAATTTTTTTGGTGACAGATCCAACAAGAATAAGAGGGAAGCATAGAAGACATTGAAGTTCAAATTAAGGAGATGCAAAAGGAACGTCGTGGACAAAATTGCCAAGGATCTTGAAAATGTAACCTGCCAGCATTATAGTAATTCATTATACTGGCATATGAAGAAATAGAGAGGAAGTAGTCTGCCTAGACTCGTCCCAATTAAATATTTATCTCTGTTTGTGGTAAAAAAAAAAAGTCTTAAAGGGATATTGAAAAACATCCTGAGAATGTTTTAAACCTTGACAACATTGTAAGAAGTCATTCAGAAAAAAAAACAACAGGGAGGTTTATTTTGGAGGGAGGAGTAACAGATGGTTCTAGAAGGAGTGAAAAATAATAAGGCTTCAGCAGCTAATAGCATGCTAGATGAGTTTTGAAGTATGCTTATGGTAAAGCAAGCTTTAATTGATAGAGTTATCTACTATGCATATTCTAAAAAAAAGTCTTCCTAAATCTTTACAATGTAGATTTTGAATCTTGGAAAATGTGTGCACAACTGGTAAATTGGCTACAAGAGGTTCTTTATCCTTGAAAAACAATTCCTGCACTTGTACTTCCTGTTTATCCCCAACCCTTCTCTGCACTTCCTGTCTGAAGGACCACAAAAGAGATCAGCATCACTGGTATGAACTGTCAAGTCTGAAGTTTTTCACCTTTCTTACCTTTTACTTCCTTGATATTTGCACTTAGGCCTGACTTAAGAAACGTGTCAGATGATTTTCTAAGGGGGGGGGGGGGTAGAAATTGCAAAAAAGCAGATTCTTGTGCCCAACTGTCTTGAATTTTTATAAAAGTGGTCATTTAGGCAAGCTTTTGAGAAGCAGGATCTCTCAGACCAGTCTTGGAGAAGAGAGATTCTACTTTAACCCCCTCCCTGGTCAACAGAAATGTTGTTAAACATTAATTTTCACCATTAATATAGTTAGAAAAGAAAATACAATTTAAAATGCTATACCTCAGCCTTTTCACGCTTTTTCTGTTCAGCAGTAGATTTCTTCTTGCTCCCTTGGTTTGTCTTGCTTGTTGTCTTCTTTGCTTGTCTATCATGATTAGCATTCTCCTCATCACTACTCTCCAGAGCAAGAGCAGAAAACCTACAAAGAAATTTTAAACTAATACTTAAAATTCTGTACTGCATGTGAAAAAAATCATAAGAATACACCACAAGCAGCAAGATTTCTACAGGAGGCTCAACACCACTTTATCTCGCTGGACATGCGATTTAAGGTAAATTTAAGGTGAGATCTAAGCTAAAACAAATGCATAAATTTCAGCTTGGCAAATGCGTTCCACACATTTTGCAGTCATTTTAACAAAACAAACGCCTAGTCTTGCTATTTTGTTTACCTGTACACTTGCCAATTGTGAAGAGGCAAAAAAAGAAACTAGCTACATATGGCATTATGAACCAACTACTGATGAGACATAAGCACAAAATACAATGGAAAAACAACCCTGCCAGACTTTGCATATAGCCTAGGGTTATACCTGACACAATTAAGAGAGGGGGGCTGGAAATAAAACTGAGATAGCAGCAATTTGGTATTTGTATTTTGGCAGGAGCAAAGAATGGAGAATCTAATGGTATACTTCTTCTTTTTTTCATCTTATCAGTTGGTAGTAGCCTACCCTTCTTCTCTTCCTATTTCTGCTTCAGTCCTATAATAAAACTTAACTGACCTGTTTATACCTGTCTTAACTTTGTAAACTTAATCTTGTTTAACATGTCTTAGCTATATTTTTACTTAATTTTGGTTTCAATCTGACTCTAGGTTTTAAACACAATTCTAATGATTTTTGAAGAGAAGCAATGTAATTGCAATAAAAGTAATTGATATATTTAAAAAGAACATAAAAAAATGTATTATATGGTGTGTTCACCATGATTCTAGCTTAAAAGTCTAGAACAGTCAAAATTTACCAGAAAATGTATTCAAATTTTCAGGAATGAACCAAGGAGTGAACCAAGGATTAATAGAGTTTAGAAGGGTGCAGACACAACAAGCATGAATTCTGACCTACCTTATACATACATAATGTATCTGAATTCTGAAAAAAATACTTTACCTTAATTTTCAGTTTCCTATTCATTTTTCATTTGCTCAGAACTTAATAAAAAAGCCAGTTATTTCAGTAAAATTTTAAGCCATATAAAGGATTTTTCCCTAAATTTAAGGTATCAATCATAACTTGAGTATAAATGAAACTTTCAGGAGTGAATCCAGGGGCTAAAATATAGCCTACCTGGGGAGGTAATGCTAAGTTACTATGTTTACCCTTTTCTTGTTTCTAGAGATTAGAAGAGTGCATACATGACAGGTCTAATCCTAAAAAAAAAAAAAAAAAAAAAAAAAAAAAAAAAAAAAAAAAAACTTAATTTTCAGTTTTCCATTTTCTTAAAACTTAAAAAAACAACAACTGTTATTTCAGTAGAATCTTAAGCTATATCAAGGATTTTTCCCTAAATTTAAAGAATATATTAAAACAGTGATTTTGAATGAAGCTTTCAGGAATGAATTCAGGTAAAAATATACTTAGGATGGTATTACCAAGCTACTATGTCCCCTTTCCTTACTTCTAAACATTAGAAGATTGTATATATGACAGGTCTATACCTATCTGATTTATGACAAAATACATTTTACCTTATTTTTTAGTTTTCCATTCATTTTCCATTTTCTAAAAGTTTTAATAATAAAAATACTGTTATTACAATAGATCATATTATTTCAGAGGCTAATAACAACTTTCTTGTGTATTCTTTGAACAGAATATCTATTCACAGGGTTTCACTTTTGTAAAAAAACTTTTTTTAAAGGTCATCAGCCCTCTGGGCCCTCAGCAGCAGCCTTCTGGAAGGAGGGGAGAGCAGAGGTAGGTGCTTAAAATATCTTTCTGGGAGATCATTAATGCTCTGGATGCATTCCTGAGTTTTATTCATCTAAAGTAACTACTTTACAAGATAGAAAACATCTCATAAACTAGAATTTTACCAAAAGTAGTACCACCAAATTCTTCATCTTATGCTCTTTCTTAATAATAGGGTAAAGGCATAGATGATTCGACAATGCAATTTTGGAACCACTGTCAAAATTTTCCTTCAAAACAGGATAACTCTTCTTAGTCATGACTTGGAACACCATCTCTTGAAGCCATTGTTGGACATTTCACATATCTGATACACCCAGATAAGAAAAGAATATTCAATTCAGTTAGTTTCCTGTTTTCAACACAAAATGAACCCCCAACAGTTTTTCAGCTATGTAATGTTCAAACTGTCATTACTTGGTTATTTTTTTTGCAAAAAAAGTTGGGGTCAGCACAAATACATCAAGATATATCTGAACTTCTCTAAAATGTAGCAATGCTGACTATTTCTTGATAAAATTAAGTTAAAATGGCAGCTAATATTATATTGACAAAACCATATTCCAAGTGTTGAAAATTCTTCTCTGATGAAGTGGAATACCAGATCAACTAAAAATGTTCCTTCAGCCAAATTCAAATGTAGATATTGGCTTCTATTATGAGATTCATTTCTTTTGAGAATATCTTGTAGTAACCTTGCCAAAATTATTGAGACAGCAACCAGCCCTGTCAAAATATAGGTGATTGTCAAAACTTCACTTAACATTTAAAACAGATGAGAAACAAATGGTGTCAAAATTCAAGGGTCCTCTGACAAAAACATAGTTGTCAAATTTACAGGTACTTTCTAAACAACGAGAGATTTTGATGATTATTATTTGTAATAATGTTTCACATGAAAAAAACATTTAAAAAAAGGTTTGGTACTTATTTAGAATCTGATAAACACATGAGAAGTGAAGTTTTATTAATGCTAGTGAAGTAAAACAAAATAAAATGAAAATATAATAGTTCAGAAACAAATTTGGGCTATATATTTTCACATTAGGGGGGTGGGGGAAAAACATAGCATATATTAAATATATAACCTAACCTAGGTACCTTTTTTTGCCCCTTTAACCCCAAAAACTAAAGTTTAAATATCTTTCACAGAGTGAGCAATACCACACTAGGCAGCAGAAACCTGTTTTTCATTAGGATCTTTGACATTCTATATGTGGTTCTTCTTGTATGTTTATTGGATTCTAAATAGCCTAAGTACCAAAGTTTTCTTTTAATTGTAGTTTTACTGATTTGATGCTAGATGCTGGATTTTTCCATCATCTGAGAAACTGCTGCCTGGCCTCATGCTATATTCATATTTTTAAGCATTTGACTTGGTTGATCCCAACACCCTAATTCATTTATCACTGAATAAAGTTGAAGTAAACCCTCTTTTAGTAAATTTTATATGTGTTTTCTTTCAAATAAATCCCAAGCTGTAAAATACAAAATATTCTCTCTGAACCCTCCCTAGTTAGCATGGAATTCCTCAAGGAACCCTGCTAGGACCACTTTTATATGGAGTATTGATTTGGTAAGATTCCCTCAAAGATGTTAATATGTGAATGACCTGTTGATCCTTGAAGTATGTCATAGAACTATCAAAAATGACCCCATCAAAATCCTACCCATGTTTTGGATAAAGCTAAGAATTTACACATGAAGGTAAATTCCCATAAGTCAAATATAATGACAATAAATTTCTTAAAATCTACTCCTGTTATGTTAGACCCTATCCCACCCAAAATGATAATGAAACATGTTAAAATCCTTGGTCCCACAAACTTCTAATAATCTTAATTAGGACATACATATTTCAAGAATTCTGGACTCTCCAAACAAGGATGGTCAAAACTAATAATTTTTAAGGAGGATTAAACTAGTAGATTTACTTTGAAATGGCCAAATGTTGACAAACACTTTAACTGTGAACAACAAGAAATATTTGCTGGACCATTAAAGCTGAGAGAAAGTGGGTCATTCAGAGCCCCCCCCAGTGTAGCATTTACCCTAGAATATTCACTCCCTAGATATTTCCCTCCCCAATTAAGATTTTCCCCACAGAAATCCACCCCAATCCCCCCCCCAAAAAAATAGCTGTATACTTCACAATAAAAAATGCTATACATAAACAATGTGCAAATTTCATAACTTATAGGCCTCTCCCCACAGACTGTGGGGGTCATTTTACACCTAAAGACACAATTATTTATCTTTCAACTATACTGAACAAAATGACATCTCAAGACTTTGATCAAATCATTTTGGGGAAAAAGATTTACATGGGAGGGGCCCAGATACCCTCTAATCTTTTTGGTCACTTAAAAAGGGAATTTATAACTTTTAATTTCTGTTCCAATGAGCCCTCCTCTGATATTCTAGGACCACTGGGCTGTTGCAATCACCAAATAAATAAACATGCCTATGTGATCTTTCTTCTGGCAAAAAAAGAATATACAAAACTCCATATTTTTGCAGATAGGAGCTTGAGGGTTCTCTGGTATGCTGAATCTGATAATGTGATTTCCATTAAGATTCTGTGACTTTTAAGGGGTGTTTCCCTGTTTTTTTCAAAAATAAGGCGCATTTTCTCAGGCTTATAGCCTTTGATGGGTAAAACTAAGCTTAATGAAACTTATATATTTGAAATTAGCATAAAAATCTGATTCTTTTGATATATCTATTGGTATCAAAATTCTCTTTTTAAGAGTTTTGGTTACTATTGAGGCAGGTCACTCCTTACTTACAGTTTGTTATGACCAACTGTTTGATTTTTTCAACAATTCAATTGTAATCACTTAAATAAACAGGTTTTCACCAGGTCAAGAATATATAACTTAGTGCTAGCCTAGGCCAGCATCTAGGACCATCAGGGAGGAGGGCTGCATTGTCAGAGGCAACCATGATATTCTGAAAGAGCATAAAATAAAGATTGAAATGATTCCATTTTTATTTCATTAACATGTTTCTTTAGAAGTGGCCAGTCACTAAATGTTTACCTAAGTTTCACTTTTAGAATACTGTAGCCTACAAAGCTTTTTTATTTTTTTTGGAGAGCATTTAGGTCATGGATGGAAAAGGGGAGATTTTGAAGATTTTTTGGCACCTCTCCACTCTCCCCTCAATTTTGGAAAACCCCTTTTTTGGCAGGAAATGCTATAAAATTCTGAAAACAACTTTTATAAATCTTACAATACTTACTTAAATGGTAAAAAGTTGGTAAAACCACTGTATTTACCAACCAAGATTTAGATTTTGGTATATATCCTGTCACTATTTTAATGCTGATTATTTAACCAAATAGAAAGTTGTGGTGTCATCTGTAAAATCATGGCAGGAGTCAGTAAAACTGCCATGTTTACCAATCAATTTCAAAATTTCTGTAGATGACATGTCAGTATTGTTGCAGTCTTTATCAAACTGAACAAAAATTTTAGCAGCATCAGAAAAATTGCAGTGCAAAGTGCCATGATTTTACTGTTTTTTTTTTTCTACCAAGTGACCTCCCCCCCATTCATGATGGCCCTGATAGCATCCCAATTGAGTTTATACTCTCTGGAGGACCACTCAGCATCCAGCCTTCATTTGACAACATCAACAAAATCAGCAGTAACTGTTTCTTCAGACAGTTTGGTCTAACTGTTGACAATTTGTGATGAAAAGAATTAAGTGCAGACTCTAGACATGATAGACTGCTTGACAAGTTTGAGGTGATGACCTCTAGTTCTTGAGTTGGGACCAACAGCAGGGAATAATGCTGGGAAAGTATTAGCCTTCATTAACTATGGCTTCCACTCTATTTCTCCTGTAAACAAGTGTAGGGAGATTCAGCTTTGATAGTCTTGCAGGGTAGGAAAGCTCCCACATGCCAGATATAATTTTGGGAGCACATCTTCAAGAACTGTTATGTATTTTTCAAAAGACAGGGAGGCAAGAGACATTCTAACTTCAAGCTTAGGATGCACAAGTCCCTTATATAGAAGACTGATAACTTTAGGTGAACAAGTGGAAAGAGTATGCTTAATCAGTCCCATAGTTGAACTAGCACCAACAGCAGACCTTTTAGCATGAGTGTTGAATTTTATTTCTTTGTCAATAGTGACACCAAGATTTTGCTCATTATTTACAGAGGAGAATGGGGCAGTAAAGTTCTACAAAATCATATTATTGAGTTAGAAATAAAGTGAATACACCATTTGATGCCTTTTTTTATGCTGATAATGAATATAATAATCATTTCTATCGGAAGGGAGTTTCAGCCCCCCCTATATATACCTAACCTAAACCTTATTTGGACTATATAGGGGGGGGGCTGAAATTCAATTCCAATAGAAATGATTATTATATTCTTAATCAGCATAAAAAAAGGCATCAAATGGTGTATTCACTTTTGTCCTAACTCAATAATATGATTTCATAGAACTTTACCAATGGGGCAACCTAAGAAAAAATAAGAGTGACAAGGATTCAGTTTGCAAAAGTGAATGATATGACACTTGCCAACAATGAATTCAAGAAGCCAAGCCTCAGCCCATTGACCAAGCAGTCAAAGATTAATTTGTAGAAGGGCAGGATCTTCCATATTAGATTGCTATACTTATATAATACCTCATGGCATAATGATCTGGGCCTCAACTATGAAGTTTGAGTTCAAGTCTTTTATTTAAACATCTTTTGGAAAAAGTATCAAAGCAAGTAGGAGATGGGCAGACTACTTTCTTCAGAAGTAAAGCACTCTCCCAATCATCAACCAAAACAACAAGTGTGTTGTTTCAAGTTAAAAAGTTATCTTGAAAACCAGAGAGAGCTAGAAAAAAAGAGTGAAGAAGAACAATGGAATCTTGCAGGAAAATAAAAGCAAATGCTTGCTGGACCTTTTCTAGCAAGCAAAGAATAGAGGCTCTTAAAAAGTCATTAGCCTACAATGAAAAAAGTTTTAATCAATTCAAAAAGAACTTAAGACTTTTCAAATTAATGTTGAGTGAAAAGTGAATAAGTTATCACTCCTGGATTTCTTTTAGTTGAGCATTTTTTTGCACATATTTTTTAAACCATTTTTTTTTCTTTTTGGTTACTAAGGCTGAAAGATTATTCTTTACTATGTTGCAGCTAGCCTACCATTGCAATAATGACATAAGGATTGGGTTTGCAAAGGTTTGCCATCAATGGCTGCTTTGGGGAAGCCATTAGTCCATTAAGAGTGAGCTGAGAAAAAGGTGTGGCAGATTAAGTGACTCCAGGGGCACCATCAAATCTCTTTGTCCATCATTGTCAAGAAGACATGAACACTGTAGCCTTGAAATCATTCAGTAGTCTTCTTCAGGAAGTCTGTAAAGTGAAGTGCTTTTAGAAATAAAATACAATTACTAAAATAAAATAAAATTTTAGTATATAAAATAAAATTTTACTAGGAAATAAAATAAAATTACAACTGCCAATGTATAAGTATTTTTCAAAGTAGTTTTCAGGATTTTATAACGTTTTTGATAGGCTATTTTTATTGAAAAAACAAAGAAAATAAACTCCCATCCTGGGGAATTAAAATTTAACCCCTACATTCTTATAATTGGCAGTTGTAAAATACATAGGCCTAGCCTACTTCAGAAGTCCTTCCCAATACACAGTTTAAGTTCTGGAAACATTTATATCCCTCAGTTAGGTTACTTTTCAATGCAGAAGAAAGTCCATCATCTAGAATTTTACCAAAAAAAGTTTGAAATTTATTTTTATACCTTGACAAACTAGCCTTGGACATTTTATTATTTAATTCGGCAAAAGTGACCAATATCTGAATTCTGAAAAGGGTTTGTTCTAGTTCAAATATTTTGGATTGTATGTGAATAATATGAATATAAAAACTGTGAGAAAGCAACACGGATACAAAATTTAAGGCAAATAGAAATTCTTAGAAAGTCTTTTATTGTGAACTTTAATAGTAGTGCAATAAAATGCGGTTCATATTTACGTACTTTCACTTAAGACACCGTACCAATAATGCCAACTTTTCGCTCAACGTGTGTCCCCCTGAGCATCAAAAAATCTGTCCATTTTTAGCTAAAATGTGTCCATCTTGAAATCCTAAAAACTCGAGATTATATTTTTTACCAGTTGTGTGATTGACCAAGAGACACTTTGTAAATCTCTGTCGCATCGTCCAATTAACATCAAATATAATGAAAATGAAAAAAAATCCACATAAAACATTCGTACAAAATGACTTAGTGTAAAAGCATGAATCTATATAAACATGTAAATCCCTTACTGTGAACACAATCCTCTGGCAAAGCAAGGATTCTAAAAAAATATAATTTATGTCATAAATTTACAAAATGTCTCCGTTTTATGTCGCAAATTTTTAAATGTGTCAGTTTTTTGTCCTTTTATGTCATTTGGCTCCAAAACATAAGACTATGTCATTTTTACACAAAATTTTCTTCTGCCTTTGCAAAAACCTTAACGTCAGTCTTGAGACGTAATGGGTTTACCATTACTGATTCACATAAAATTTTCTGCTGCCTTTACAAAAACCTTAACGTCAGTAATATGAACCTGATATTAAAATACCGCCCGAACATTCGGCCAATTTAGGCCATTTTACACCGCCCCAACTAAAAAAAGTAGCATTTTACGTCAAATAATCAAAATGTTATACTAATTGAAAGTCAAATAAATGGCAAAATAAAATAAATTATAATTAAATGAAAATTAAATAATTAGTAATATGTTTAAAAATATACGAAACATCGAAAAGCTTCAACAATCGAAGAAGCTTTTTTGAAGACGGCGTAATTCATCAATTGGTAACTTGTGTATTATTTTTTAGAAAATAGCCACAGCATAGCTTTAGAGATTGTCCGATTGAATCCATTAGCGAAATTAAAATACAAAATCGCACACAACATTCAACTTCGATGTTTGAATACTAATATGTTTCTTCCTCTGCTATTATCATGCAAAAGATAAAGAGACGGTATTAAAAACACCATTTCCAAAAAAAATTATGGATCAGGGTTGAGAATCAGTAGAAACCGTGCTTTTCTCTTCTTTTTCATTCTATTGTATTTTTCGAAGTTTTACAAGAAGCGATTATGATTTTAAAAATGGTGTGATTGAAGATTTCAATATAGGTTAACTTACGGTTGCATTTTGACAGTTTATTGAATGATATGTCAATTTCCGAAAATGCAGCATGAAATTTTAAAGTTTGAGCGTGTCCAGCTTTGCGTCTATTCTTATACTTAGTTAGCTGTTGGTTTTTCTTTTTTTTAGCCTGTATAAATTGGTTTGCGAAAAATCAAGTCAAAACGTAAGATTTCGTGCTGCTGTTTTTAAGAAAAGAAATTATTCGATGAAGTTATGACCTATTGATTTTTCCGATAAAAACTACCGAAGAGTATTTGAAAACCTTCAGTTGTATTGTTTTTCAGATTGTTATCGCTGCTTGAAAAGCACCAAAAAGATAGAAAATATAAAAAGAAAGAACCATGCTTTTAAGCAAAGTAACAAATTGGAGGATGAAATTTCAGTTTTCGTGGCCTCACTTATGATTTTGATTATTCCTAATCTTGTTTACGTCATCTTTTGAACTAGACACACATTCTTTGAACTAATTTGAACTATTTTTCTCCTTTGCATGCACGTTCTGGGGGTTATTTCTTTGGTATAACGGAACCTTTAAAATTTACGCGGAATACTTCTTCTGGCAAAAAAATCGAGTTAGTTTATGTGAACTAGTTTTTTAGTAATATGTTGCATAAACTGCGACTAATATTGTTTTTAAGTGTCAAGTTTACTTTTTACTTGCAACCAAAAAACTCTGTCTGGCTTTTTAATTGTTACTCAACAAAAAAGAATACCCATGCAGAAGGGCTTGCAAACATTTACTTCGTTTTTTCAAACGAAGCGGTATTTTAACTGAAAAATTCAGAAGTAAAAAGAAAAAAGTAGCGAAAATACGATACTACAACTACTAACACCTCACAGCAGTACCAAGCCACCTGAGGTCAACATTGGTACGCACGCTCCTCCTCATTCCCAATCTGTAATATCTTTAGAGGCCTTGATAATCTTGCAAATATTGTGAATTATAATAAGGTTCTCTACCTTGGATGTTGCGAATATGGATCTTTTGGCTGTTACAATAAGTCCAGGACGGGTGAATGCCTTCTCTGGTAAGCAAACAAAGCAGCCTGATAATGATAAGTCTATCATATATCCAGCATTTCTAACTTTTAAAACATATAACTATATTATTGCTATTTTTAAAATAAAAGCCCGTCAAACAAATACTCTTATTTTTTAGAATTCACACACGTACAAAACTCAAATATTAGTTTCTATCCCATAAAATATAGCCATAAAAAGTATTTCAGTTCATGTTCTCACGATACAAGAGAAGGATAGCATAAGGTTGGCTAGCACTATCTAAGTCTTTGTACAATGTCAAAATTGCTAGGAACCTCAAAAAGAACTATAACACTACGGTTTTTTCTGAGAAGAATTCTATCGAGATAAATCGCTAAAATCATAGGAAAGAACGATGTTGGCAGTTGGCACAATGTATTATTAATTTATTAATTTTTTTTGGTTGGTTTTAGACCAGGTAACGTCGTATTGAAGGAGTTGTCGTAGAAACTCGGAAAAGGGCTCATTCGATTGGAAATTGGAAGGGCTTATGCCCTTTTTATGGTCGAAAGTGATTGGAAGGAAAATAACATCCCTTCCACGTCCATCATTTCACCAAACACATCCAATCAATATTTTGTGATAGCCATTTTGTTCAACATAGTTGAAAGATCTAGAAATTATGTCTTTGGGGAGGATTCTCCCCCACAGTCCTCAGGGCAAGGATTGAAATTTATGCCCTGGGGTCATATAAGGTTTCTATTGAATGTGTTGTTTTAGAAACTTCAAAAAGGGCTCATTCAATTGAAAATTCAAAGGGTTAGTGCCCTTTTTAATAATCGAAAGTGATTGGAGGCAACTAATCCCCTTCTCACGCCCACCATGTCCCAAAACACATCCAATCAAAATTTTGAGATAACCATTTTGTTCAACGTAGTTGAAACTTCTGTAAATTAGGTCACTGAGGATAACAAACCCTCACACCCTCAGGGCGAGGGTTGTAAGTTATGTTCTGGGGGCATATAAGGTTTTTTTTATAGAAAGCGTTGTCGTAGAAACTTCAAAAAGGGCTCATTTGACTGAAAATTGAAAAGGCTAGTATCTTTTTTAATAGTCGAAAGTTATTGGAGGGCAACTAATCTCCCTCTCACGCCTACCATTTCCCCAAACACATCCAATCAAAATTTTGAGCTAGCCATTTTTTTCAACGTAGTTGAGAGTTTAAAAAGTTAGGTCTTCAAGGATGACCCCCCCCCCACAGCCCTCAGAGTAAAGGTTTTAAGTTATGCCCTGGGGGTACATAAGGATTTTACAGAAAGCGGTGTCGTAAAAACTTAAAATAGGGCTCATTGAATTGGAAATTAAGAGAGCTAATGCTCTTTTTAATATCGAAAGTGATTGAAGGGCAACAAAGCCCCCTCTCACGCCCACTATTTCTCCAAACACAACGAATCAAAATTTGAGATAACCATTTTGTTCAACGTAGTTTAAAGTTCTGGAAATTAGGTCTTGATGATGACAACCCCACCCCCCTCAAACCCTCAGGGCAAGGGTTGTAAATTATGTCCTGGGAGCATATAAGGTTTTTTTTTTATAGAAAGTGCTGTCGTAGAAACTTCAAAATCAAATCATTCGATTGGAAATTATAAGGGCTAGCACCCTTTTAAAAGTCGAAAGTGATCGGAGGGTAACTAACCCCCTCTGACGCCCACCATTTTCCCGAACTCATTCAATCAAAATTTTAAAATGGCCATTTTGTTCAACGTAGTTTAAAGTTGGAAATTACGTCTTTGATGATGACACCCCCCCAACCCTCAGGTCAAGGGTTGTAAATTATGTCCTTGGAGCATATAAGATTTTTTTTTATAGAAAGTGTTGTCGTAGAAACTTCAAAAAGGGATCATTCGATTGGAAATTAAAAGGGCTAGTGCCCTTTTTAAAAGTCGAAAGTGATCGGAGGGCAACTAACCCCCTCTGACGCCCACCATTTTCCCGAACATGTTCAATCAAAATTTTGAGATAACCGTTTTGTTCGACGCAGTTTAAAGTTCTGAAACTTAGCTCTTTGATGATGACACCCCCCCCCCCAAACCTCAGGGCAAGGGTTGTAAATTATGTCCTGGGAGCATATAAGGTTTTTTTTTTACAGAAAGTGTTGTCGTAGAAACTTCAAAAAGGGATCACGATTGGAAATCAAAAGGGCTAGTGCCCTTTTTAAAAGTCGAAAGTGATCGGAGGGCAACTAACCCCCCTGACTCCCATCATTTTCCCGGACACATTCAATCAAAATTTTTAGATAGCCATTTTGTTCAACGTAGTTCAAAGGTCCAGACATTACGTCTTTGAGGATGACAAACCCCCGCAGCCCCCAGGGAAAAGGTTGTAAGTTATACCCTGGGGGCATATAAGGTTTTTTTTTATAGAAAGCGTTATCTTAGAAACTTAAAAAGGGGCCCATTCAATTGGGAATTGAGAGGGCTAGTGCCCTCATTGATAGTCAAAACCGATTAGAGGGCGAATGACCCCTCACGCCCATCATTTCCCCAAACACTTACGATCAAAATTTTGATATAGCCATTTTGATGAACGTAGTTGAAGGGTCCAGAAATTATGTTTTGAGTATGACAACCCCCCCCCCCCCCGCCCCTCACAGCCCTCGGGGCTAAGGTTGTAAGCTATGCCCTGGGGGTATATAAGGTTGTTATAGAATGTGTTATCGTAGAAACTTCAAAAAGGGCTCATTCAATTGGAAATTGAGAGGGCTATTGTCCTTTTTAATAGTCAAAAGTAATCAGAGGAGAATCACCCCCTCCTCATGTCCATCATTTTCCCATATATTTCCGATCAACATTTTGATATGGCCATTTTGTTTAACTTAGTTAAAAGGTCTGGAAATTATGTCTTTGAGTATGAAAACCCTCCCCCCGTAGCCGTCAAGACAATGTTCCTACTTATGCCCTTGGGGCATATAAGGTTTTTATAGTAAGTTTCAAAAAGGGCTCGTATAAGGTTTTTATAGTATGTTTGGCTCTTCTTTTCATGGAGTATGGTTTGTTTTTGCGATTTCTATTAATTATTGGGTAGGGTCAGGATCTAGACTAGGTATATTGTATCAACATACTGTCTTTCACTTGGAGTTTAAGATACATAATCATGGAGGGATTAACCTTCAGGATTATTCTTGGTCCTTAGTATTTAATGTTTGGGACCTTGCCGTTTAAGGATAGTTATTTTGACGGATTTTTGTCTATATATATATATATATATATATATATATATATATATATATATATATATATATATATATATATATATATATATATATATATATATATATACATACATACATACATACATACATACATACATACATACATACATACATACATCATCATACATACATACATACATACATACATACATACATCATCATCATCATATATATATACTACTCATCATCATCATATATATATATATATATATATATATGTGTGTGTGTGTGTATGTGTGTGTATGTGTGTGTGTATGTGTGTGTGTGTGAGTGTGTGTGTGAGTGTGAGATAGAGTGAGAGAGAGAGAGAGATAGAATGTGAGTGTGTGATAGTAGTAGTAGTAGTAGTAGTAGTAGTAGTATATATATATATATATATATATATATATATATATATATATATATATATATATATATATATATATATATATATATATATATATATATATATATATATATATATATATATATATATATATATATATATATATATATATATATATATATATATATATATATATATATATATATATATATATATATATATATATATATATATATATATATATATATTTCCTAGAATACAAATATCTAGGCAGAATCATATGCTCTTGCAATCACATAGGTTAAAACACATAAGGCAATAGTATATACTTTATAGGATGTTATACAGGGACTATTATTTGAAGTAATAGTCGTGATTAACTACACTAGCTATAACAAATTAATCAGAACAATGTTAAATTTAAAGATGAAACAAATAAAAGCAGTTCTCATCTTCATAGCATATTGCAGCAATACTGGATTACTGTGATACAGGCTTAGTAATCCTACAAAGAATAATTAACTACAAGGAAAAATGACACAATATGTCAATTTTTACGATAATACTTTTATATATCTTCAGCACACATTTCAGTGCTTAACTTATCTTAAACGTTTCTCAACATTCAACTAATTTTGCGTTTAAATTTCAACTATGTAATTAAACTAATTTTTAACTATCTAATTGAACATGAGGTAGCTTACATGGCTTAATAAGAGGTCTTAATTTACTATAAATTTTCATGCCTTTACTGTTTACGCACGTTCATGCCGCTTAAGAAACGCCTGTTTCGTGATAGCTGCCATGGTTTTACGCAAACAATAATTAGAGAGGAGGGACTGGACATGGTACGAATGACAACCTCTATTCCCATTCGCTCGATCATGTCCTCCCTTACTTTTTTGGCTTGAGGGTTATCAGGGAGTTCCGGGTTCAGGTTCTGCGTCTCACTCGATTCGATGTGATCTGTCTTTACTCTTCTTCTACGTGGTCTAATAATTTTTTCCATAATTCAATGTTAATAAGATTCTTATAGTCAGAGAAATCATGAATACCAAGTCTATTGTCAGGAGCTTATTCCACCAAAAATGTGTTGAAAATAGTCTGTATGTACTTTCTACGTACGTGAATCTTTGGTCTTCGTTTGTGAATAGGGGGATTTGGGACTCTAAGCTTCTCTTATTTTTGTAAGCGGTAATGTCCCTTGCCATTCTCTATTTTTGACCATATTGTGGCCTTTACTTCCTCGTTATTAATATTTGGAATGGTTTACGATAAATTAACTGGTTTGAGATCGATTACCATAGGGCTTATTATACTCGTACTCGTAGTTATAAATGGTGTTTGCACTGTGGCTTCTCTGGTAACTGGTCGAGATCCTTGTTTTATGGTTACTGTCCCTACGTCCTGTAGTAGTAATTCGGTTCTGTAACTTGTATCAATTTTTTTTGTGTTATTATAACATGATATGGTTCCAATTCTTTCCTTTGGAACAGAAAATAGCCACAGATCATTTCTAAGATGAATAAGTATCTCTTATTTTGTACTTCCTACTAGTGCTTCGCACGAATTAGGAATTTCTACCTGTTGGGTTTCTTTAAAAAAATATCTAACATACAGGATCCGGAATTCACATTGTAAATAGGCAGGGTTAGCTGACATACTAGATTTTTAAATTCTACACATTCCTTAAGGTTCTGTGGATTAGTCAAGGCATATTTCCTTCTATCTTAAAAGACTAGCAGGTACTCTGCTTCGGTTGTGATAGTCATAAATGAATTGGTTCCGCCTATTTTGTCTGGAAACGTATAGATTTTATACAAGTCAAATATGTATTGCTGGTTTATTAATGGAATCGTTACCGCTGCAAGTAGTTTTTCATTCATTTCCGTGATGTGAACTTTTAGTTTGGTGTAATAGTGGAATTAGGTTTGCTACTTCTGGTTCTGTGGGTAGACGCAGGCCGAATGTCAGATGTGTTTTTATTTCATCTAAGATACTTCTTAGGTTCGAAGGATCTACCAGGTCATAGGATAGGGTTCCTCCAGTAAGGGCAAATAACGCGAATTCAAATTTGCTAACATCAGTTGCTAGGTTAAGTAATGACATTGACACTATGTCGAGTGAGACCATGGCTAGGCTCGAATCTGATATCACGCGATCTACTTCGTTCTTCAAATAATTCATTATATTTACTGTCTTTGAGATTTTTTTCGAGACTGCCTCAATTTTATCCCTCTGATAGTTGGCTATGCTGGCTTGTATTTTTTGGACATGTAAGGTCACGTTCACTGCGTTATTTAGTTTTCTTACGTTTTCCCTTAGGATATCCAGGTCTTCTTCAGTTGATAGTCAAAATAAGTGTGAAGCCAATTCTTGTACAATTGGTATTAGACTAGCAGATCTGCGGTATTTGCTTTTTCGAAAGAATACCTTGAAGATTCTCTTGGTACTTTGCTTTAACTTTTGTATTTCTGTATTTAACAATTCGAATAATGCTTGTAGTCTCTGCCTATACAATATCAAGAAGGATTGGTGACTTGATACTCTTAGGGAGTTTTTCTTCTTACTATTAGTATCGTACCCTTGAACTACTATAGTTTGCGTCTCGGTATGCCTTATTGGGATTCTCGCTCTTGCTTGTATAAACATTTTGCCGAAGGAATGGCTATGCGTAGCTTTTTGTCCTGTCGACCATGTACATTTTTGTGAATACTGTTGGTTTGAGATAAGTCAGAGCGATTAATTTTGTGAGTGTATTACCAACGAGTTTGATTAGTCCTGGACCCGTATTTGTTGCGGATGTCGATAGTGAGGATTGAATTTCTTCGGCTCGTGTCCTAGGTATGGGTTTGGTTGTCGTTGTATCTTTTCTTCTTTATGGCTTGTCGATATTTTCCTTTTTTCCTTTTGGCGGTGTTTCCTTAGTGACGTTGCTCGCGGTATGATCTTGCCATAATTGCTTGAGATATGTCCATATACTTGGTAATTCATTGAACATGGCGTAATTCCCATCGTAGAGCTTGTTTTTCCTGGAAATAGTCAAGGAAGAACTTGTGGTGGATTTTATCGTAGTATGTTCGCTTATGGAACCATCTACATTACTTAATGCTCTTCTTCTTCGGCTTTCTCTGTTGTTAGTTCCTAGAGCCTTATCAATTTCTACCAGTTTCTTGTCAAAATCATCTATTATGAATTTCGATTTTAGTTTAGGAATAATGGGGGGTAGATCTCCTTTATTTTCCTTGCTATGCATGTCTTTGGTTGATTGCAGGCTCTTGTCTGATTTCAAGAATTGGAATATAGAGTCCTTTAGTTCATTAGTATTTTTCTCTAGTCTAATTACTTGTTGGAACAAGGTTTCAAACGGTTTGGGGTCCAGTTTCATAAATATTTTCCAGGCATTATGACTTGCGAGCTGTGAATTCTCCTGTTTGAAAATTATTCCATGTTTTACAATATCTGGGGCTACGGCGTGAACGATGAAGATTGTCATGCAATTTGTCAACCGCATCTCTTTGTTAATTCTAAAATTAATTCAACATTAATTATAACATGGATACCATTTTGTAATTTTAGGCCGGGTAATTGAACAACAATTCAGATTAATGTTACGCGGGCTATCTAACTTGATTGGGGAACTCAACCAAATGAAATTAAAGTTTCTGGTGACTGAATTAATTAATTACGCATGGGCCACGTATGCCTGATTATTAAGTTGGAGGGGGTAATTATTTTGAATGGGTCCATTCAAAATGAATATCATATTTAATTAGAGGATTGTGTGGACTGGCTTTGATTTATGCGGTGCAATTTATTTAAATAGATGAGTATTTCTAATTTTTGGTTGCATTTAATTTTGATTTTAAAGATAATTTCTTTTCTTACCACACTATATCTTACGTTTTTAGGGTTGTAGAGATATTGTTTATAATATCTTTCCTTGGACTGGGTCATTTTGACCTTGATATTTCACGCAGTTTGGATTTCCCTCGATTTTGTAACATATTTTTTTGTTTTCTGCATTTATCTAGAAGCAATAAATCTGTCTGAAACGCACCTTTAACAAACCAGTACCGAATTTTATATTGTTTTGCAATTTTATTATCTTATGTTGTATATATTGAAAGTACTTGCCCTTCCTCCCGCTGTATTTTATTCCCAATTTTCCTCTTGCGGGTCGATATTTGGGTGTATTTGCCAATCGTAGTCTAAAACGATACGGTCCTATGCTATATTCCCTTAAATCATATTTGACGTCCCATCTTTTCGCGAAAACTTCTTCCCCCGATTTATTCACAATGAGGATTTCTGCAGAGTATATCACGTTTTCCTTTGCATACTTGATAGTTATAAACTCTGTATCAATAATTGCCTTGGCCATTGTTCTGAAATGAAAGGTAGTTTCTATTGGCTTTTGTCTAGTTACTTTTATTTTTCGACGTAATTTGATACTTCTAAAGCTCCATATTAACCAATAATGAATATTTGCTTTTGAATGGAATGTAAGGCGACTTCAGGTCGAGGTTGAACTACTTGTTCACCAGTGGAAACTTGCACTTGGCTATTTGTGTATTCAAACGTAATTTGTTTCTCTAAAGTTCCATACAGGTTTAAAAGTATTGAGTTTTCCACGAAACTACCTTTTTCTTCCCTTTTTTCTTTCAACTTAAGGAACGATGTATACATATATATGTCTTAGGGTTTTTACTTCCTGACTTAGTTTTATAACATATTAATACATTACTAGCCTATATATATGATGCACGTTTCAAATAATAACTGATCAATCTAGATATAGAACTTCAGATAATATTGGTGAGCTCTTCTATTATTTATTTTGACGGGATTATTTATATGCATAATTTCCTCCACGGATATCGGCTTTTAGTTTTAGTATGGGTGCATCGTCAGGTAGTACCGCCTTTGAACCTGGGGATGTTAACATATTTGTAGGTCGATAAAATTTCCATGATGATACATTGGAACTGAGAAATTTGAGTTCGTATACTACGTTATTTTTACCATTTTTAGTCGTATTCAAATGCATTAAATATACTAATAATTGGTTTGGGAGGTTCAGGCCTTTCAATGTGGCAGTTATGTCATTCTTTCGCATATTTGGTCGAATGACTTTTTGGTACCATTCAGATAATGAAAACGGGTCATTCATTATTCTTACCACGGAAAAACTTAAGTTTATGTGCGACTGGCAACAACATAGTTGCTCGCGCACAATTACGTCAAAGCCGGGTTATATTTTGATTCCGAAATTTTCGTCTCGTTGGAAGAAATTAAGGGTTATTTTCTTTATGTCTTTATAATCCCTTGGGGTGATGTGAAATATAGCGGATCCTGTCGAAGGGTTTATTGGGTTTAAGTATGTGTTATTTACACAATTGACGTATAAGGCCCTAAGGAAGCTTTTTCCTTTTAGCATGTGCCCTCGGTCTATTAGAATGGAGAGAAATTTAATGGGTCAAATTGTAGTGACGTTATTATCATCCTGATCATACCAAATGTTGTTTGCAATGTATTCGGATAATAAGGCATACTTGGTCATTAGGATTCTTTGTATTAAAATTTGGATTGCTAGGTTGGCGCTTAGCCTGGTGTATTCTATCGTACTTGTCATTGTACGTGCACTAAAATTATAATGAACTAAGGTTGCTATTAATCTTAGGATCATTCTGTATTCCAAGACTTTTCTTGGAGATTTTAAAAGAAATGTAGTTTGGGGCAGTCAAGATTTTCCACTGTTTTGATAAGAACCCATTCTTTTAAAGAATCATTAATATTATCCATGCTGTAGCTTTTCTTGAGTTTCGATGACGTTAAATTTGCCAGGCTACAGCTATTTAATTGTGGCTGGCTCAGGAATCTTATCATATTTGTTTTTTTTTCGTATTTATTGTTTTAGATTCTGATTTAATATTAGCAACGTACCATACAGCCGCTTGTTTCAACGTTTCACTTAACCAGTGGTCGACGGCTACTCGCGTATCGGTATCTGCAAATGTGTTATTATAAAACATTTATCAATTAAGAGGAACTTCTACTGATTAAGTTATTTGAGGTGAATTTGAACGTTTCTTTTCCGTCGGTACATCTTATTATGTTTCTTGGGTCAACTCTATAGGCTTGGGATTTGTTATGATCTGGAATGATCGCTTACAGCTATAGGTCCTAGCTAGATAACAATTATGTTGAATTACAATATTTTAAGGAATAGTAAGTAATTACATAATGGTTATATGCCCTTAGTTCAATAATGGTTACGTTAGGTTATCGCAGTTAAGGGATAGTAAACGATTACACGATAGTAATATACCTTAAAAATATTAATTTTAAGTTATAGTAGTTTAAATTATAGTAATGATTACGTAATAGCTATGCACTTTCAATTTAATCCTGATTATCATGGGTTATAGTGTTTAACTTGGCCTTTTTATTTTTTTGTTATTTAATTTTTACTAGTATTCTTGGGTTCCTTTTCCTGTTCGAGTTGTTCTTCGTAAGGAAATACTTTGGCACGGCGCTTGACCACAAAATAATCAGACTGTGTCCCCGCGCCCTGCCAACGTATTCCACACGTCTCGGACTTTTGTCCATCTTCATTCCGGATTCTCGTATGGTCATTTTTGTTAAAGTGATTCTTCTAATGGTAGGGTAATGTAGGTTAATTCTTGCGGGTCACTTTTCATTGAGGGATGAATTGATCTCTTCATGAGAGTTCCCTGGCCAGACCGTAATGACTAATGGGATAAAACGCACGACAGGTCACAACAGTTGACTAGCGGGCCTCCATGGTTTAGGGTCGTTTGGGTTTTATGTAGTTTATAACTCTTTATTAGTCAACAATTACCTCTCCTAACTGGGTAGTAGTTTCTCATAGAGAGCCAAGGCCCAATGGGAATGGGAACGGGATAACGACACCATTACCACTTTCATAGGCCACGGCTTCCCAGGACTGAGGGTCCATTTGTTCAAAAAAAAATTTTGAGCTGCAGTTGTAGTTCCTTGTTAAACGGTTCTTGTTATGTTAACATACTTCGTAATTATATAGTTGTTTCTCAAAGGAAGACGAGGATCAAGTGCTTGCGTAGTGGGATAATTTACACCACGCCAACCCTTGGCCTCAACCTGCCATGATTGGGAGTCCATCCGTTTTCATGAATCTCACTTTAATTCCAATGGCTATTCTGAATAAATCATTCTGCGTCAATTTCCACGTATTTCATGGGTTTTTTTGCTGACTATTTGGTTCTTTTGTTCTTATAAAAGAAATTCGTCCTTTAGATTGAGCTTTCTTTACTTATCCAGAGTAAAAAAAAAATATTGTTATTACCTCCCGAAGTGTGAGGAGTATCCATACTGATTTTTAGCTAAAAGTGTCTTTTTTCTTAGTTTTGAGTGGTTTCTCGAGCGTAAATCGTTAAAGAGAGACATATAGTACTTTTCACGTGAGGCAAAATTAATATTTTTGTTCATTTGACTGTTCACATGATTATCTTAATTTTAGTGACGAAAAAGTTCTCTGTCTAAAATTTTGTGACAGAAGTTATAGTTGAAATTAGTATAGAGTTTTACTTTCCGTTGATCCCGTCTGCACTAGTATTAATAAATGCAAACGAAAAATAAACAGAAACAAAAACGGTACATTTCTGAAAAAGCTGGATTCAATTAATGCGGGAATTAACAATGAATTTAAAAAAGGTACAATTTTTTTTTCTGAAATAAATGTGGGCATTTTTCTTCTTTCATGTCCAATATGAATACTTGGTGGCGCCTCATATCCAACAATCTTCTAGCCATCCGTATTTTTCTAAGACGGTTAGAAAATTACTAGAAAAACAAAAGTCAAGAAATGGACGCATGTCGTAAGGCATAAAATTTTTATTTACCCTATATTACATTTTAGCGTGGGCTATTTATGCCTTTGCAAAGCGTAAAAAAGACACAATTTTTTTTTAATTCCGAATCATCTTTTATTTTCTCGACTCCGCGATTAATTAAAATTATTTAATTCAGGGCCTTGACTCGTTCGTTGCTGAAAGGTTCTATCGGAATAGCCTATTTTTATTTTGCGTCGGAAAAAAGGTGCCACGTCTTGGGCATGTGTTCGTGTATTTAAATACAATATTACCCTTCTTTTTGTTGGAATTTCCGCAATATTTGGTAATTCTCCTCTTTTTTTGCATAATATTCAAATAGTTAAGAAGATAAATTCGCTCCTTTTTCCCGAACTGATTTTAGTCCCTAGTATACTAGATGCGATTCTTATTTTGTTTCTAAGGAAGGCTATTATGACAAAATGGACGGTTATTTTTTTGTATAATGTTCCACATATTTTCAATCCATGCACTCTACGTATATGTTTCTCTTAGCTTTTGTATAGCAGTACCATGATTACATCAAGATTTTTTTTATGATACATAATAGGAAACTTCCTGACCATGCACCAAAAGAATTTAATCAGGTCTGTTATGCAAGATTTATCGAAGGGGCTTGAAAAAAAAATTGAATCTGCTACTTGACTATGAAATATGCCATTTTGGTCTTCTTTAATTCGAATAAATCAGTTACTCAAAATTTATTTTAGTCATTAGCTTAATATTTTTATAGGGGCTTGTCTTAAGGAATTATCCCTTACGATATTTAGGTTTCTCCCGAGAACTTTGTAATGTAGTTTATATGTAGTCGGTTTTAAATAAAAGAGAAATTCTGGGTATAGCTGTTGTTTACAGGACACTATTTAGTCCTCCATTGATCTGATGTCCCTTGTAACTATAATTTATTGCTCTATCTTATGTATCTTTGGACTGACTACTTTGCACGGGACACATACAACTGGCTACTAAGTGGCGAGCGATAATTATTGTTTTTTTTTCTCCCTATTTATTAATTTTACAATGGTAATTTTTTTTTCTATTAGGCATTAACCGTTACTGCACTTGTTTTAAGGTCTTAGGAGGTTTCGCCCTCGTATTTATTTGGTTTATGTTTACGATGACCGGAAGGTAATGTCTGAGATTTCTTGAGATAAATGTGTTTGGAAATTTGGGGCTTGGTCAAGCTTATTGGCTGTGAGCAGGGTTATTATTTTTTTTCCTTGGTTATAAGTTTTAGCTATATCTTCGCTGTTTTTTGAAAGAAAAGTATTATTTTCTAGTGGGATTAGACGAATAGGTCACTTATTAATGAGAGCACTTTTAGATTTAACGTGTATACGGGTTAATAAATCTTTAGTGCTAACGTTCCGAATAAAAATATAAGTATTTTAAATTTGATGGAAAAATGCGTAAATAAACCGATCAATTCGCCGTTCATTTTTCTTGTATACACGTAACGTAGTTTCTTCGGACTAATATTTTACATGGGGCCGATTTAACTACGTACATAGTTAATAACATTGAAGGAGAAAAGGTGCGGTTTTTTAGGAAGGCAAAAATATTATCTGTCCACTTAATTTATGAGGCGTGTTTAAGGCAACTTGTAGGGACTTTTTCGTTTAGCAGAATTTTTTTCTGGAAAGAATCCTTTTGGTTGCTATTGGAACCAAAGCCTTTTTTCTCTTTCGAGTTTGATTATTTCTTTTTGTGCTTTTAAACGGTCGTATTCATGCTGTAGGTTCAGGATCTTGACTTGTTCTGGTACCAGTGTTTTTTGCGCTACTGCCGTAGCAGTTACAATGGTATTGGTCCTGTAGTCTTCCAATTTTTTTCCGATTTCCTGCATTTTATTATATAGGTTCTGTAATTTTTGAAGCTTATCAAAGTAATCGTATCTGTTGACAAGTGTGGCGTCACTTACTGATTCCATTTCATTTTGTATTTTTGAAGCCCTTTCCTTGAATTCCATAAATTCATACTCGATTAGGTTATTTATTTGTTTTGCCAAGAGGATTTCGTTTATTTCCTTGTTTATTTTTTCCTTGGAGGCCCTAACTTTACTAAGGGATTGGAGTGTAACTTCTATCATGTTTTCGATTTTCAATCTCTCTGTTATCAATTGTGCTGCAGCATTTAGGAGTTTTGATCGCCTCCGAGGGAATTGGTCCATATTTGTTCCGTCTGCAACGGGGTGGCACAAGGTTTTTTGGAGGAAGAGTTGAGCAATTCTTGTTCTACTTCTACCTTCAGGGTTTTCTATCAAGCCGGAATTCAGCTTATCTGTAAAGGTTAACTATTAATTTCCTTCAACTTGTACAGATATCTTTCATTTAAGTGTCGTATTTAAACACACTTGTTTTAAGGATTTTTTTTTATTTATACTACTCGAATTCGCTTTAACCTTATTTTATGAGTTTTTGGGTACTTGATCTCTAGACGTACTTCCACTTATCTGGTTTTTTAACCACTCTACCAAATTTTGTGGTAACTTCCTCTTCGCTTTCTGGCGTTTTATTCTTTTTAGACTTTGCCATAGAGATTAGGTCAAACTTCTTGTATTATTTCAATAGGAATTTTTGACCTATTAATTTAGCCTCTTTTTCATGGGCCGCAGCCGAAGTTGGTTTTCGTTTTTGTGCGTCTTGGGGTTCGTCTGGAACTGATTCATCGTCTGATTCAGTAGAACTGGTCTCTGAAGATTCATCACTAGGGCTTTCCGGGGTAGTCCTTTGCGATTTTGGAGTATCACCTGCCCTTGCTTCATATATTTTGTCTCCTCTGGAAGCAGAAAGTTTATTTTCCATTTCCTCGTGCTGAATTCTTGTTTCGGGGGAGTTGAAAGATTCTGAGAACTCTCGGAGGAGTCAAATGTTTCTGGAGAATGTGTCCATTGTTTGAACGCCATATCTTGAGGGGGTTGGGTATTTTCTGTAACATGATCTGTCGTCAGGGGGATGATTCCTTGGGCTTAACTTTGGATACCGTTATGTGATGATATTGTCCAAGATTTTCTTCTTCGGGGGATTCCTTGGTCCAAGGCAAGGTACTTTGCCTTGTTTTTATAGGATAATTGATTATGTCCATAGCTTCTCTCTAATTTTTCTTGTTTGTTTCCTTGGGTGGACTTTTTTTATTTTTACACCAGGGGTTTCCATAGCTCTATTTAATTCATCCTGTAACGATAGGGATCTCTCTATCGGGGTTGCTGGTGATACCATATCATCTGGAAACCTTTTGGGGGGACAAGGGGTCGAATATCGGTAAAAAATTGGGTTTTTGGGGAAAGCGTATAGTCTAACTCTTCTGATCTGTCTGACGATGAACTTTTTGGCTATTTTGGGGTTTTTATTGCTACTGGTATTAAAGATTTTCTTTTGGGGACAACTAGATTTTTCATGGCTAAGAATTCTTCAAAATTTTCCTCGTCACTATCATTTTCGAAATGATCTTGTTTGAAATTAAAAGGTTTTAATTCGCCCAATCTTGACTTGGGGAATTCGTCTTCCGCGTCTGACGGATCGGCAGATGAGGGTCTCGGTACCCATCTTTCTGGGTATTTGGCTCCTTTTACACGGCTAACAAGGGCCTTATATGTTCTTCCGTTTTCGGGGTTGATCATTTTAAAAGTAAAATCATTGTCGTATTTTTTGATTATTCTGTAAGGTCCAGAATATTTATTGGAAAGTTTTTTGCTTTCCTCCTTTGCCTCATTTTTTAGGTAGACACAATCTCCTATCTTAAAATTTATGTTCCCTTTGACTTTGGGTTCGTTTCTTAACTCTTGGTTTATTTTACATTTTTTCTAACTCTTGTCTAACTATCTTATAGGTTTTCCTCATCCTATTTATAAACTCTTGTTTATAATCCTCTGTTCTATTGTAATACTGTCGGGACTCAACAATTTCATCGTACGGCACTCTGAAGTCGCGGCAAAATAATAAATAAAAAGGACTTTCTTTAGTAGTTTCCGAATAGGCAGTATTGCTTACATTGGTTAAATAAGGTAGGAACCGATCCCAGTCGTTTCTGTTGTCTTTTGTATAAATGCTTAAGACATTGGAAAATATTTTATGCGTGTTTTCGATTTTCCCATTAGCTTGTGGATGATAGGGAGGTGTCACCAATTTCTCTACGTTAAGAAAACTCATAAATCTTTTGTTACCTTAGACACAAAATTGCTTCCATTATCGCTTATAACCTTTTTAGGAATGCCAAATCTTAAAAATATTTTCGCTAATGCTTTACTCGTAGCGTACTTGCCTTTATTTTTCAATGCTTTGGCTAAAGTGAACCCAGAAAAGTTATCTATAACTGAAAGAATGCAAGTATGACCCCTGTTGGAAACAGGTAAGCCTCCACTGCTTCCATACAAATCAAATGAAACGGTATCGAAAGGGAACCTTGCTACCGGGACTCTTCCCACTGGGGGGTTAGGATAAGCTTGGTGATTTTTTCTTAAGTTACACTCTTCGCATGTGCTTATAAAATCTTTAAGTTTTGTTAACGCAGACGGTACATAAAAATATTCTTTTAACTTGCGAAAGGTTTTAGTTATTCCTAAATGTCCACCTATATCCAAATGAAAATATTCAAAGGCAGGTATTATTAAGTTTCGGGGTAATACTGGGATTATTAATGTTTGATTTCTATTTGTATCGCCTGTTACTATCCTGCAAAGGATTTCTTTGTCTAAATCATAACAAAAATTATCTATTTCCCTTCTCAGGGCTTTCAATCTATCGGGCAGATTATCAAAATTTACAAAATAATAAATGAGAATCAAACACATTTTATCCTTAATTTGGTTTCTTTAATGTTTACCAGCAATGAAGGGCAATGATTAACCTCGTTTTCTTCTATTTGAATTTTACGTTTATTCTTCTTGTGTTGTCGTTTACTGGGATTGATGGTATTTACTTTTTTGTTTTCATTATCTGAGGAGTTGTTTTTGGGGTATCTACTCAAATAATCACAGGGGGCATTTTGTTTACCCGTCAAATGTTCAAATTCGCAAGCCAGATCTTGGATTTTCATTATCCACCTAGCTAAAATTCCCGTTGGATTTTTGAATGTGCTAAGGTACTGTAAGCTTTTTTGGTCCGAACGCAGCTTAAATTTTCGACCCACTAAATAATGTCTAAATTTGTCTAAGTGGTAGATTATAGATAGTAGCTCTAATTGTGTTGCAGAATAACTGCTTTCACCTTTTGGTAAAGTTCTACTTGAATAGCATATGACTCTCTCTATATACTGAGGGGGTTTCTGTAGGGGACCGGGGTAGTCTTCTACGGGGACTAACTAGGATTGCACCGATGCCCTGAGCCGAGGCGTCAGTGGTGACTACAAATTGTCCTTTCTCAAAATCAGGTAGCGACAACACTGATTCCGAAGTAAGTGCTTTCTTGAGAGTGTCTAAGGAAGTTTCAGCTTCCTGCGACCAGGTTATAATTTGGGGGGTCCCTTTAGTTAGGTCCGTTAGAGGTTTTGCTATTTAGGCGAATTATGCATGAATTTTCTAAAATAAATAGTCAAACCAAGAATTGCTAACAACTGTTTTATAGTTTTTGGGGGTTTGAGATTTTCTACGCGTTTTATCTTGTCAGGGTCTGGTGATATCTGACCTTGGGTTACCATCATTCCCAAAAATTTTATTTTAGGTTGAAGTAAATTTACTTTTTCAGGTCTACATTTCAGATTACCTTCCCTGAATTTTTCAAAAACTTTGGCTAACGTGGCTAAATGATCCTCCGGGTTTTCTCCTATGCAAATTACATCATCAACAAAATTAATAATGTTCTCTACGCCTTGTAATAAGTATAACAAAGGTCTAAAAAGTTCACTTGAACTAGTTTTGAGTCCAAAGGGTACTCTTAAATATTCATAAGAGCCGCATTCAGTTGTAGAAAATGCCGTTTTATAAACGTCATTATCTGCTATCTTGACTTGATGATACCCTTGTGTGAGGTCGAGGGGGGTAAAAATTTCATTTTTGTTTGAGATGGAGTCCAGGATTTCGTCGATTCAGGGCAGGGGAAATTTATCACTGACTACTTGCTTATTTAGGGCTCGGTAGTCCACCAAGAACCTAAGGTCCTTGTTCTTTTTTGGTACGAATATAACGGGGGCTGGATACGGGCTTATACTTGGGCGTATGATATTGTTTCTCTCTAATTCGCGGATTTTATTTTTTTAACCAATTTTTGTAGGTTAAATTTTTCCAAAATTTTTCCAAAAATTGGGATTTTGTTAGTGGGTACCTATCCCTTGGATTACTAACACCAATGGTATTAACTAAGCTCCTTTTGGAGTTTTTCCATTCGTTTAGCTTGCACTCAGAAATAACTTGTATTTCAACGAGACATGTTCGCTTTTTTAATGTAATTGTATCATTTTCATGTGTATTTGTCTACCAAATAAAACATTCTCCTTTCTCATATAAAATTTCTGTTCTTCACAAAATAGATTCTCGGGGATTTCTCCACACGGAGATGCAGACCAAATTTCGGAGTTATCATTTACGGGTGTGATCATCTGTGAGATCTGAACTATTTGCATTGCTTTTGGGGGAGTCTTTGTCTTACGCACTGCAAATCCATAATATTTTTCTTCCTAATTATTTTCTATTAAGTTAAGATTGGCATTTGGTTGCGTCAAATCTTCCGCTAGTGGGGTTGGCTGTAAGGGGACCACGTCGAGGTTAATTACCTCATTCCACAATTCTGCTATTTTCTTAATTTCTGTTTGCCTATACTTCTGCATTTTCCCTATTTTTGCTTTTATTGACTCGATCCATATGTAGCTGGAATTTCTCCTACAGGACGAGAAAAGAGGTACAAAAGACTCTATTTTATTTACTATTGTTTCCCCTCTCTGCACATGTCGGAGAATGGTATCGGATGGATATACGGGTCTGTGATTCGCTATATCTAATAACGCTTTATTAGATTTTTAAAAATTGGCACCGATTATAGCTTCAAATGGAAAATTCTTGCATATTATGAAGTTGGTAGGAAAGATTCTATTATATTTTGTCACATCGAGGCGTATTGAGCCTATTGCTTCCAGCCTATGCCCTGTGACGCTGGTTAAACTGGGAATATTAAAATTTTTGCGCCGCTTGAAATACACTGGTAATTTATTGAATACATTCGCGTTTATTATGTTAACTGTCGCACCGGAGTCTATTAGCGCCTTGAAATAAATATTTGCAACACTAAAGTCATTAAATATAGGTAACATATCATTATTATCACTTGAAGAAGGTACAACTACTGGAAGGGACCTATAAATAAAACTGGCCTCCAGGGTCCCGGTCAGTTTTCTTGGGGGCCTGATTCGTTTTCCTGTGGATTTATTTAATAGGTTGGTGTTTGACATTGGGGGTCGGTGGGAACTTCTCTAGCGAGCTGATTGACATTTGATTGTCTTGATTGCCACTTATTATTACGCGGGTTGGAATTTCTTGTGCCGACGGCTCGCGGCATTTGTTCATTTTGCATTGACGAAAAATTTCTACCCTTCGGGAAAAAATTTCCTCTGTTATCACTCGTATTTCTGTTAAATCTTTTAGGATAAACTTTCCGTGTATTAAACTGATACAAGTTTTGCCGAGTATTTGGGTTGGGGAAGCTATAATTGTTTTGTCTGTGGGGATGAGGGTTTACATATTCTAATTCCTGTTTGTAGGGGTTGCGGAATAATGGTAGGCGTTGGGGGTTACTCCTATAACTTCCTGACCGATTGGCATTTAAGTTTGTTCTCCCGAACAAACGTTTATGAAAACTGGGGGCTGCTGGTGTATAGTTGTTTCTAGTACGACATTCCCTGGCAATATGCCCTTGTTTATTACATGCATAGCATATAATTGGGGGTTATTAACATAGTTTGTCGTGTTCGTGGGTACGAAACTCACAGTTCTTTGTCTGGTGGGGGTTGAGGATCTATTTTGATTCGGTTTTCGGGAATTATTTCTTGAGAAAAATGCGGGAGAGATTTCTCGTGATCGTCCCGGCATTGATTCTCCTACATTATGTATTCTTGACTTATTGTGGTTGGCCATAATCGTGTCGATTTCAACCATTCTTTCTACTTCTTGAATTGCTAATTCTAATGTTTGAATATTCTTAGATATTATCATTCGGTATAGTTTGGGGCTCAGTCCCCGTAAGAAAGTGTTTAGCACAATTTTATCATATAAGCTGCCAGTTTCCTTTCCATATTTTGCTTCTATTGATACCATTACTTTGTGTAGGTATTCCCTAACATTTTGGGTTTTGTCAAAACATACTGTTCCGTGCTTCAATTTGTGTGTTGAACTGGTCTCAACAAATCTTTCTCGGAATGCTTTTAGTAATTTTTCTATGGAGTTTATTGGAAGGTTGTTATCTTCTCCTATGGTGTTCTCTATTTGTTTTAAAAATCTTAACGCTTACCCTTTTAGTCTCATTAACAGCATGCCCACCAATGATTTTAAGTCTGTTGGGGTTACTTCTACAAATTGGTTTAATTGTATAATAAATTCCTCTAAGTCTGAATCTCCATTGTATTATGGAAGGGATTTTGAAATTTCCACTGTTTTAGCAATAAGTTTTTGTATTAACAATTGCTCATTTTGATCTAACGACATATTGGTAATTATTTCAAAAAACTGTATAAATTTCGTCACTTAGGTTTTTTATATGACTTAAATTTGACACTTTCAAATTTCTCTTAGCTTATGAGTGGATTTGAAGAAGAGTCCCCTACTTCTTTTTCTTAGCGGTGTTCTATTTTTTGCCACTATATTAAGGGAACTTAGATCTAACAAAATATTGCACTTTCTCTATGCGTAGTATTTCTCAGTAATCTTTTCTAATGGGAAATTTTGTTCTTGTGTTTTGCTCCGTTAAACAGAGCCACGCCTATTCTAATGGAGGGAGGAGGGGTTTGGTTGTCCAATTCTAATGGGGGGATTGGTTTGCCAATTCTAATGGGGGGGGTTTGGTTGGCAAATATTAATGGAGGGTTCTTTACGATCTTTTGAGGGGATTTTATGCCTCTTTATAGTAAGGTTATATGAACTTTATACCATAGTTTGCGTGGGAACCTCGTGTGGCGGGGAATTAGAACAGCGAGTCAATCGGGGAGCATATGTTAATGGCCCTACTGAGTCGAAATCAGATTACTAGGATTCAGGTTCCCTAGATAGCGGATGCAGACACAAGAAATAATTATCCTGAGAAATGCTAACATGAAGAGATAAAACTAAGAAAGTAATGTATTTGTTTTTACTCACATTAGCGATACAAAGCTGGTTCAGGAATATCGAACTAATATGCACTTCAATTCACTGTCATTGGAACTTGGATAAAATTATGCACAGGGATGTAGGTCTATTAATGATCTCAAACAATTTGTCAAAAGTTATTAATAGTTAGATCATAGATCACTTACATTAGACTGCTCTCAAGCTCTACTCCAAGACTGATTCTAGACTGACTATAGACTCGCTATAGACTGGCGCAAAATTGCTAAGTTCTAACTAACTATAGTCTACAATTTCGCCAGAGGTTACGTTCAGGCGTTGCTGAAAAGTATGTTACATTGGTCCCATTGGTTCAATAGTATGTCCTATATTCCTATTGGACAGGGAATACACCAATTGGCTACTTCAATTTTCATACGATTTATGGCTATAAAATTTCACTTTGGAATGTTTCTTGACAAACAAAGTTTTGTCTTACAATGTTTATATTCTACTTTGCATAATTTATAACTATAAGATTGACATTTCGGAATTTTTCCTGTCGAACAAAAGTCTGGTCTACCATTGTTTATTCTACATTGTATCTTTTTCTATTAGTGAAACACTGTTTCGCCATTGGCTACTTTGTTTGCACCTGGGTATGTTGTTCAATACTTAAAGACATCATTACTTTGCACCTGCGATATTGACGCCGGAAATTTTATTCAAATCAGAAATTTAAAGATTAACTATAAGATATATGGATGTAAAGCTGACGTCTCAGAATTCTTTCTGTCAACAAAAGTTTGTACTAAAATTGATCATACTTTATTTTACATAATTTATAGCTATTGGATACTTTTTCCATCTGCTTCAAGATGGATTTATTTATTGCTACTATATTTGCTGTGGGAAAGATTGTACAAAGTTTATTAAATCCAAATACATTTTTTTGCTACTTTTTGAATTGCACGACCAAGCCCTACTCGATCTGTGGGTTACTTGAATTTTTGGGTGATTCTATTTTACATGGGTGACTTTAATTTGGAAGATTTGAGGTTTGAATTTTGATCCCGTTACATCTGGTTATATCAAATACATTCTTGCACAGACCAGAAATACATGAACACACTCTATCTAGACTTGACGGCCAGGGAAAGAATATTGGTAGTAAAAACGTTAAGACTGTGCCTGAGAACACAGCAGTAAGATGGATGACCTCCAAAGTTTGATCTGAGCAGCATGGGAAAAACTAAGAGGCAAAAGAAGTATTATAGAATAGAAAAAAATTTTATTTTTAAAATTACTATCACAGCATGATTGCCGAATTTGAATTTTATGTCCAAAAAAAATCCCTATATACATATATATATATATATATATATATATATATATATATATATATATATATATATATATATATATATATATATATATATATATATATATATATATATATATATATACATCTTCAGAACG